>NC_072405.2:40605378-40908409 GCF_028858775.2 Pan troglodytes
TGCTTACACAATACAGAAATATGATTTCAAAAATCTATTAAAATTTTATTAATCTCAGAAGGCATGATTTCTAATTGTGTTTGATCTTACGCTTGTTATGATTTAGGAATTCACATCTGAGTTGGTTGCATGATGCTATAGTTGGCAACATGATTCTGACCGCCACCATCACAAATAGAGGTTAGAAAATATTACTTATGTGAAAATAAATGCCATTTCTGGCACCTAAAACAGCTCTTTTCTCACCTTCCTATGATGAGGTTTTATTGAGCTTTTGCAGGAAAGAAAAGAAAGAAATCTGCATTCAGATTTCAGGAGTAAAGAGGCTGCTCATTAACAAAGCCGTTTCAAAATCTATTGAAATGCTCCACCACGAATACATGCCCTATTACTAAAATCACTGTCATTTCTATGCTTTTCTTCTCCCTTCAATCACATACCACCCAGTTTTCAGTTCCTATAATTGCCAAAAGCCATTTATGAATCTGCCTTATTGTATGGGTTACAAACGTCTATTTTCCTGCTCTGTTCATACACATTTGGGAGCACCTTAAGGTGCTGAAACACTGACAAATGCTTAATATATTTCATTTGAAAGAATTATGATCTAAATCTTAAAGAAACAGTGAGTAAAGTGCAGTTTCTGCTGCTTGGTTACAGTAGTTCATCCGGGGAATTTCATCTTGGTCGTGTTGAATGCAGTGGTTAGATCCTGTGAAGTTGTTTAATTAAAGGTGTTCTAGTAGTCAAAGCCATGTCTAAAATCCCGTTTGTTTAATTCTTTAGTAATGTCAACATTCCTAAATTTCACGTAGCCTAAGAGATTTTTCCACTGGCTTCAAATCTGAGTTTTGCCACTTTGGTGTCCTTTGCTATGAATGTTCAATGAGGCGTTCTGAGATCACCAAGAATAGAAGAGACACACCCCCGGCTGTCAGAAGTTTAACCTTGGAGAATGCCATGAAGGGCAATTCTGGAAGAAAAAAGAGAAGGGAATTCCTCGTAGGTTTAAGATCAGAAAGTGGGGAAGGCGGGGGTGCTCTTAAATGCATCAGCCCTACTGCCAGCACAGTGGGGACTATTAACACATCATATTTTTTTTTTCCTGCAGTTACTCAACCTTGCAGTGGGATAAGTTGCTCAATGACTTACCAGGAGACAATTGTTATTTTTAAAAATGTCTTTCTTATTTTAACTACAAGGACTTGGCTTGCTTAGAGGCTCTTGCTCAGGAGTCTTTAAATGCAAATGAGGGAAACCCCAGGTTACAAAGCATCTGCTTCTGCAGGTTTTCAATCCTGTTACCTTAGCAACATTTGCCCTTGTATTCCACGCATCACCTTGACAGCCTGCATAATATAAGGGACGGGGCGGAGCAGGGGCTCGGGGTGGGAGCCTGGAAAGAAAACTGGGGCTCAAGGAGGTTTAATATCGGTTAGTAGCTTGGGATCCTTCGGATAACGGCTGGGCAATGAAAATTAAAAGCCCCATTTCCAGAAATCAAAGAACTTGGGGAGAAATAAACACGCTGGTTCAAAGGAGGGGAAAATATATCAGAACTAGTCGGACCTAAGGGAGCAGATATTTTCCAAAAATATCCTTCCCACCAGCCATGCTGCAGATGTGTCACTGTGGCTCAGAGAGGCAGGCCATCTGCTGCAGTGTTTCCCTGGAAACCCCCAGCAACGCCCCTCCCGGAGCTCCTCCGCGGTCTCCCCCACTCCATCCCCGCGCAGCGGAGGAGCTTGCCGGTGATGTCACTGCTGCTAGCTGGGAGGGAATCCCAGGACCTGCGTCCCTCGGGTAGAGCCAATCATGGTCGGCTCTGGATGCTGGAAACCTGGGGCTTTTAACCAGAAAGAATTGCAAAAGCAATATGCAATTCATCACAGTCCACAAAGCACAGTTCCTAACAGATTCTGAAAACGTGATTTAAAAAAAAAATGAGATTTATCCGTAAACGAGGGCTAGGCTACAGTGGCAGGGCGGCTGTCAATTCTTCTACGGAGTTTTAACCTACACTCAATGGATGCATGAAAAAAAGAAATGAAATGATTTTTTTAGCCACTTTAAAAAATAAAGGTAATGAATATTTCTTATCTATATGCATATATATATATATATTTCATTATAATTGTTGCTTCTGCAGAAAATTGGGATAGAAATCTCAGATGAGCTGTAGTTACACGGAGATCTACAGCAATGCAATGTTTAGCTAGCATGCATTTTGTCATCCAAGGCTAGTAGGTGAAATATTTCCTTTACCTGTCTTGATGCACGGTGGAGAAATGAGACCCGCTTCGTTTTCCCTCTAATCTAGAGAGTTAACCTCCTCCAGGTAGGGTTGAAAATATGAACAGAGCTGCTTTTGCAAGACTGTGTTGCCTCTAAATGTGATCGCATATTCAGAATCTTAGCAAAAATAAATAAATAAATAGTAAGATGGGGTAAGGCAAATACATAGATATTTTGGAGATCTTATCCCTTATTCAAGGACTGTAGATTATTACAGCTTTGTTGTCACATTATTTCTAGGCAGTAAATCATAGTAAAGTAGTAAATTCATAGGGAATGAATTAATCTCCTTTTTGTTTTGTTTTCTCTGAAAAAGAGGGTGTGATTACAGCATATATTGATTGGGTACTGATTATGGGACATTTTCATTGTGTTTGTTGTTGTTGCAGTAGACTAAATGTTGAGCCCGTGAATCTCTTGTGTTGGCATTGTCAGAAAAAAGTTGTATTTTTTTTTAAACTGGTCTAAAAGGAAAAAAAATTGAACATACATCTTTATATATTTTTTGCTCTCTTCTCAACCATGTTTAGTGTTTTGTTTATATTCAAAGGATTTTATTTTCACATTTACAATTCTTTGTCTGTCATTCAAATCTTTGTTACCAAAACAGTTTGCTCTTTTTCATCATTCACTAAGCATTCCTTTCACAGCTAAGCTAAAGTGTCTATATGGAAACATACACACACACACACACACATGCACACACACACACATGCACACACACACACATGCACACACACTTTTTCCAGGCCACAGACAGGAAGATATGTGTAAATGTATACATGTTTTCAGTAGCATATATACACAAGGGTCTCCAATAAGATTTTTCTAGAAACAAAGGTTGATACTATTTCATTTCATATTATTGTAAAGTGCTAATTCTAAGTAAAAGTAGACTAAAAAAGAGATAAAAATAAAGATAAAAATGAGTGGGCTCTCACTACCTTGTTTTTTTCTTTTTGTTTTTCACTTAATCTCTTGCTTTTTAACTCCTTCCTTCTCTGCCTCTTATGAATGACACCAGGAAGAGTTATTGTAAACAATTGGAATTTCTAAAGTTCTGTGTAACTGTTAATATATTCACTATATGCATGATATAATTTATAAAATTAATCTTTGAAACTGTTAACCCCTAGAAACAGAAAGAAAGAAAGAAAGAAACATAAAGAAATCTTGACCCACTATAAATCCTGTTTTCTCTGCCATCTCCCCCAGTTACACCCAGGGCAAGTCTATCTTCTTCAAAGACATTCAGTCAGCCCACAGCTTTTTATCTTTTCAAACCTTTAATTGCACCATTAGCTACGGAACCTTGATTTCCTTAATTTTTCCCCCACTGTCACTGCAACCATCACATGTGGCTCTCAGAGCTTCTAGTTCCCTGGAAACAGGATTTCTATCTGCCATCACCAGGTATAAGGTGCCACCACTTGAAGGGATCTGCCCTATCAAAAATGAGGAAATATACTGATCAAAATGGCTGGAGAAAGTGACCAGCCAAAACACAGCTTCACAGTCTTGCCTGTTTTAAGTAGATTCTATTTCCATTTTGCCAGTGACAGCACTAAGCAAATAAGCAATGTTGCCAATCCGAGAACAGCCTGCATTCAAGGTATTCAATCAATCAAAGAGAGACAATGGCATTCTCTCAAAGATCAGATGTTTTGTAGTGCAACTATATTGTTCTGTTTTTCTTTATCTCAATTATCAGATAGACAGGAAAAAATACAACAAAATAGCATGTAGTTGATTTACCAAAAATAAATAGCAAAGAAAAAACAAGAATAACTAGAAAACACCTGACAATTTTAGAAAAAAAGTAATCAAATTTCCAATTACTAGACAAGATATAAATAAAGAGCATTTATAAAATGTTTAAATCCATTCTTTTAAAACGATAAACAACTTCTCTAACTGGAAATTACTGTGCAGCTGCTACTTTGTATTTTATTGGTATAAAATAACTTTAGAGTTCTATTTCATTGCATTGCAAAGATGTAATACTTTGCCATAATTAGGTTTAAATCTTGCAAAAATAGAAACCTGCATTTTTTTGGTTTTATATTAGTTTTTTTAGGTGATGCTATTCAATGGGAGGATATAATTGCTGTTTCTATGACCTTGGGTGAGTCATTTAACCCCTCTGAACCTTGGTTTCCTTCTTTGGTTGAAAATAGAGACAGTAATACTTGACCTCTCTCTCCAGATTTTGATCGGGTTAAAGAGGCCAATAAAAATGAATGTGATTTTGTAAATACTGATACACACATCTGATACACTGTTGTGTATTTTTGCACCTCCTCAGCAGTGCTCTAGCTAGTCTGTCCTTGTCCTTGTCAACTGTACGTGAACATGATGCCCTCTAGTGACTGCACTTTGTAGATGCTGTGGGCCCCAAGGAAGCCTTGAGAGGAAAAAAGAGCTTAATGAAGTTAGAGAAGGGAAGGGAGGCCCGTAGCAGAAAATTATGGGTTATAAACCAATAAAAGCAGCAGGAAAAATAAGCAGCAGCTGACTATGAGTAAGAGGACAAGATGCACAAAGAGGGAGAAGAGAAAATAAGCAGAATAGAGAGAGAGGTGATATGTAGCTGATTTTGGAAGAGCTCACTGTGGCCTGGAAGGAGAGGAACAGGAATCTCTGCCCAGCTTTGTTTATAACTGACAGTAGGTCCTTCCGTTCATGTAAGCTCTGCCCTCCACAACTCACCCTGTGACTGCAAAATGAGATAGTTAAAATTAAGATTCAGAATTCTTTGAGTCAACGTAAGAAGATGAGCGAAAATTACAATGAAAATGAGAACTGAAGGAGGAAGAGTCTGTGGAAGCGATTTCCAGGATCTTGTTTACTGTGTCTGAGGTCACCTCAGTATTGCAGTAACTTAATAACAACCAAGCGGCTGAATGAGGCAAGCTCAGGTGGGGTTTGGTCGATCGCAGGATGATCCTGTACTCTTGTAGTAACAGGAGTGTTTTGCAGTACAGCTCCACCCTTCACAAGGATCCAGCACCTGTGAGATTGCATCCTCTTAGACTGAATGCCTAGGAGTCTCACTGACTACCTGTCTGAAGAGCTCCTTCTTCTTTTCTAAATTAATCCTTCTTTACTTAGAACTATCTGAGAATCAAGTGATCTTCCAGTGGGAGGATATTTAAACCCAGCTTCCCCTTTCAAATTACAGATGCTATAATCCTGTCTGCATTAGGCTTAGGTCATGCTTTCTCTAAACGAACTGTGTATTACAGGAAAGTAATCAAAGTCCACAAGAACTGTGTAATTAAACCAGTGATGGTGCAAATAATCCAGAAGTCTGTCATTGCTCTCTCTAGACAAAGGATCACTCAAAGATGAGCATTTGAACTAATTTTACTGAAAGACAGGATGATGCAGCTGAATGGAAAGAACACTGCATAGGGGTCAGAAGGTGTGGATTTTCATTCTGACATGGACATTTGCTATCTGCCTGATCTTCTGCAATATTCTAAACTTAACAAAGCCTTATCTATACAATGGGAATTAATCCATTTATTCATATATATTAAAGATTTTCAATGTGCCAGGCACTGTGTTAAACTCCCAGATGGCAGTGAGAAACAAACTCTAGAATTTCTGAGTCATGATAAAGATGAAACAAGTGTTATATTTTAAAACTCGAAATGTCATAACAGTGTAAGGTACTATGCATTCCTAAAGCAACATAAAACAATAGGGATTTTTCCAACCTTAAAGAGCAGCATTTAAAATTGAGTCTTGCCTTGGGAGCCTGTGACCCACGGGAGCATTGGAAATGACATCAACCACGAAGTCTTTTTTCTTCCACTGAAATGCAAAACCTGCTACCTCCCTGGAGCTATTAGCTTGGCCAAATAGTCCTCTGTTAGTAAGTGGACAAAGTAGTTACTGCATGGCTGACTGCAACTCTTTATTTAAATATTTCCCTCATGTCTAGATAGGATATGTCTAATATCATATGCCTAATAGCTTTTCAGCATCTTTCCACACAGAAAGAAAGGGAAATAAGCCTTGTCATAGCCATGAAGTGTCCCCACCACCAGAGTTTCTTCTCTGCTACCCCTATGCTGCCTAGGAATGCTAAAACTATTTTATGGGGCCACCAGGTGGCAGTTAGGGCAAATGGTTTTAGTTTTTTTCTTTCTACATTCTTGGGGAAGACCAGGGGCTTAGGAATGGAGAAGCAAGCCTTGGAAATAAAAGCATTATAGAGCATTTGGGGGTGCCAGGCCCTGTGCTATATGTGATATATGCAATACCTCACCCAATCCTTATATCAATATCTATTAAATATACTATTGAACAGGTGAAGATAGAGTAATATGGGAAATAAAACATCTTCCGTAATAAGCAGCTAGAAAGTACCACAATGTAAATTCAACTGCAGAAGACATGACACCACGGGGAAATTTCGTTTCACTGCAGCAGTGTCTAAAAACTGAAGATGGGGAAAGTGTAGAGTGTGTTATTGAAATGATTTTTTCAAAAGGTGTTAAGAGTCTAAATAAATTGCATAATTAGTCAATTTCCCACCTCCTAGTCTTCCTACCTTTAGTCTTTATTTTTAGCTCTCCTGAGTTTGTAGTTGTTCTCCTTCCATGGTTTGATTCTCTCCTTAGCTTTCAGATTCTATACATTTCACTTCTCTTTATAAATAATTTTTAAAAATTCTTCATGTGAACCTGTTCAAGAACCTGTTGCGTTGAGAACTGAAGATATGGCTCTAGATTCCTTACTGTTTCTGGTAGAGAATCTGCAGAGAGAATATTTCACTGAAGCAAAATTATAAATGGAACATTTGACTTTTTATTTCCATGTCCCCAAAGATTTACTAAACATTAGATCTGATTTGGCCAACTTTTTCTACCAATATTTCCGGCTCTTGATATGAAACTAGTTAAAGCTATTTTTTTCCCTTCAATCAGCACATTTTCAAACTTAGAACATCTATTACTCAAATTTGGCATAAAATTATGCAGCCAGCTCATTATCCACTTTCTGCATATTGCCAAGGGCTTGCTACGTATGTGTGTTCTGGTTGGCAGACATTTTGGGTAACTACTATTCTCAATTTGTACCTACTTTATTTCAATACATGTTTCAAGATGAGTGTTAAAGGGTACATTGCTTTAGGAAACTTGTCTTTTTCTGGCATTTGAACTTGCCTAAATTAGAAAAAAAAAAATTCTGGTTCCAGTCCTTTTTTTCTAAAAAAATATTCCAAATCATTAGATGAAACTGTTAAAGATAACGTTTGGAAAGTTTGTCTCCTCTTCGGTGATTAAAAAGTGCTTTCCATTTTTGGCCCATGGCTCTTTTCCTGGGGTATAGCATTTGATTATAAAGCTTTTCTGATGAAAGTATCACAGGACAGCAAACATGAGAATGGGAGAAATAATTTTGCATGCAATTTTTTGTCATCTGGCTGCACTGTATGGGAAATACATTTTCCCTGTCAAAATGTCAAGTTGTTTTGACTTCACAACAAAAGAGGAAGGAAGTTCTTAAATGTAGAACAATAACTCAGCTCACTGCTGATTTCTATTTGTTCCATCCTTACATCACAGTAGAGAGATAGAATGTGTCCTACAAATGTCCATGCAGCAACTCATATTCACTTGGCATAATTTTGTTTATTGTTTGAGAAAGTAGTATTTTGGGTAAAAATTCTGAAACAGACAGTGAGTATGTCTGAGTATTTCTGGCAAGGGCTATTTCTTCCTTTCTCCTTTTACTCTGGAGTTTTCTTGAACTGAGCTGTTTGGACAAATGACACATATTTCAAGAATTCCAACTGTGGGAGTGTTTCACTCACAGGATTGTGCTTTCTTCTAAGAGCCAGGTCTGGTGAACACTCTCAGGAGCTTTGTAACATGTTCCAAGCTATGCAGAAGTGCTTAGTTCATTCACTAGTCAAAGACTAACACATTTACAGCAATAAATTGCATTATAAGCATTCTTTCTTCATGAATCTATTCATCCCATTAAAAAAGCAGGAATTCCAATTAAGTGAGGTAAAATATGCTAAGTAGTACAGTATAAGATTTTTTTAAATTACACCATGTTTTTCATGGATTATTTTAAGAAAAAAACTATTTTAAGAAAAAACTGTTCTATTTTTGGAAGGTCTAGTCCCAAACTGCACAGGAAAGTTAGAGGTAAACTATTAAAGTCATTGAGAACTGGCATTTTTCAAGCCGCAATGAATGAAATCAAGCATTTCTCTGTTTCTCGTTTCCTTTCGGAATTTCTTTTCCTGAGGCTTGAGAAGGCAATACTGGTCTTACTTTTCACATGAGTCAAGTTTATACTAGCTGAGCACCCTGAATCATTAACGTCTTTCTCCCCAGGGGAGACCAAGCTCAAATCCATCATCAGAATACATACTTAGACCCTCTCCCCTTCTTTCTGGCCCCCTGCTTCTTAGGAATGTGCTCTAACCACCACAGCATTCCTGATCACCACCTCCAGATGACAAAAAGAAAAAATGAGTGGCAGTGAACCAGAAGAGCTTAGGCCATCTATTTTATCCTAAAATCTGTTCAGAAATACGAGGTTTGTATCAATTAGTAAGCACACTGGGAATACAGGTATACAAGTTGTTAGCAATATTTGGTTATATAATGTCTATAAATATTTATTTTGCTTTCTCTCAGATATTAAGAATTATGTCTTTCCTTTAACCTCCATCATTTGTTTTTCTACTTTGGTGGAAGCTTTTTGTTTGTTTCTTTACTGCAACAGTGAATTTATCCTTGAATTTCTCCATTATGATTGGCAGTATTTATACAATAATTTCTTGGTATTAGTTAATTGATACCTTATATTTACTATTTTCCCCCAAAGCTGAGTAAAGAATAGAATGAAATGGCCTATACTTATCAGTGTACATGGATATTAGAATTGCTGCTCTTATTCCAAAAAATAGCACTCAAAGTTCACAAATGAAAGTTAATAACTAAATTTTAGTAACAACAACTTCAACTTAAAAAATTCCATGTAATTAATAGCTCATGAGTCCCACTGAGATAGGTTGAACTTCATAACTTCTAAAGCCTTTTATGTTTCTACTACTTTTCAGTTCTAATGTTCAATAGTAGCGTGAGTATCTGGTTAGTTTCAGTATAAAAAAGATGATACCCACTTGTGATATGATTCTACTTTCAATGTCACGGCGGAATCATGTATTAGTTTTTTAATTTAATTTTTCACATGTGAGTGTGATACAGAACACCTGATTTTTCTACACTATAGGATGTCAGTTCAGTAAATCGATTTTCCTCATTAGCAACTGCTTATCAATGACTATGCTGTATAGAAAGCAAGAGTATTATACTCTATTTTTGATTACAGATAATTGAAGTAAATTTAATTAGATCCATATGAAAGAAATAAGAACTCTCACAATTGTGACATATACACGTGTCTGTGCATATGTCATATCTTAGTATATGAGGTATTTGCATGTGCATACTTACCAAGTTAAACGACCTCCTATCCCACAAAGTTCTCTTTAGAAATAAACTTGAGTCTCTTGTTTGTGAAACCAAAGAGAATTTCCTGCCAAACAAATACCTACAAAGAAGTGTAGGTAAAGAATTCAAATGATTGACTCAGGCTTAAGATGATTTGATAGCTCTTTCTGCACCAAGAAACACAGAAAATCTCAAAGCAGGCCTGTGCCAACTTGGTATAAAAAAAGCCTTCCTAAAGAGTGCATTATCTTCAATGGGAAACGCTGCAGTACACCTTGGCATCACCAGGTCAATTAGTGCACCGGAAAGATGCATGATATTTCCTGTTGGCAGCCACAAAGTGAGAGAATTGGACGGCTACTAGCCCTGTTGTGTGCCAAGGCCTAAAAATCATGCAAGGAGGTGAAATGATGCGTGCCAAGAAAATAGCAACCACAGGAAACAGCAAATAATATAAGGTTTTGTGCCTTTACTCTAGATGTAAATACTCATTTACCAGGGCAGCTTTAAATTGACAGCTTTTGGGTTTGTGAGGATATTGTGAGTCAGGGTTCTCCTGATTGGGCAAGATGAACGAGTGAACAACATCACTAGGGGGCTGGAGTAGATGAGATACTCACTCATTCGTGTGCCTGCTTTAGCACCAGCAGTGTGGGAATGGGGAGAAGGCCAATGGTCTCAAGGCAGTTTCCAGCCTTCTGGCAAACAAGATAAGGCCATGGCTGTAACAGACACCCTCTGCCAGGTTCTAAAATCTCTCTCTTATGACCTTTTTAAGATCTTTAAAGCACCATCTGCCCTTGGCCAACAAAAGAGAAGAAACAGAGTCAATGCGGAAAATGCTGCCAAGACAACATTTTCTTCTTAAGATCCTAAAAGCACCATTTTCCTTTTGCTATCAAGACAGGAACAACAAAGAGTCAATTAGGAATATGTTGCCAAGACATTGGCCATATAATTTCTACTCTAGTCGGTTTTGGGTTTGATGCAGTTTAGAATTCTCTAGACACATTTTTTCATTTTTTTTTTTCTTACTGGAACGCAGAATGTTATTGAGAGTAGAGGTGGATGGCACTGCTCATTAGAAATAGCTGTCCTGCCCCAGAACAATCTTCAAGACAAAGGTTGCAAGACTATCTTTGTCCTTCCTGTCCCTAAACACTCCCCAACCCCAAGCCAAACACGCGCCTAAAAGTTTTCACACCTTGCCCTTTACTAACAGCAATCATATTTAGGAGGAATATATTATTGTTAGTCAGGAAACTCTACCTGGCTTCAGGAGGTAGCTTAGTGGGTATTTGCTAAGTCTGATACCTTTCCTTTCAACATTTAGCTGAGATTAGCTATACTAAGAGCACGAACTACAACTGTGGAAAACAGAAGAAAAGAGAATGTTCTCCAAATCAAAGTGTGCTAAGGTCAGCTTGGGGCAGCCAACAATTCCTGGAAGGTGAGAGAGATAAAGTTGCAGAGAGGGAAATGGTTGAAGACAAATGTCTCATGCCTTAAAATGCTGCTAAAGTAAGATGGCTGTTTGGATGCGTCATCAACAAGAACATCACCTTTGCTCTCTTCCTGCCACCCCTGCACTTCTCAGGCTACTGCTCCTAAAACCTAGAACTCAGGAGTGATGGAAATAGAGGGCACCCATGGCAAGGAAGAAATTGGAGAGTAGGAAACTCAGGGAAATTAATCCTGAGGAAAGTGGAAAGTGACTAAAACATTTTGAGCAGAGAAAAGTCAATAAATCAAATATAGAAACAAGAGATGATAGGAGGTTCTCATAACAGTCCAAATGAGAGGACCAAAAGGCCTGGAGTCACGTCATTGCAGTAAAATGGAAGAAAAAACAAGAGTATAAATGAAGTGTCAAAGATGTTAAGAAACAGGATCTTTTAAAAAATTATTTTTAATTATTATGGGTACATAATAAGTGTATATATCCATGGGGTACATGTGAAATTTTGATATATACAATATATAATAATCTTATCGGGGCAATTGGGGTGCCCATCACCTCAGGCATTTATCATGTCTTGTATTAGAAACAGTCCAATTCTTCTCTTTTAGCTATTTGAAAATATACAATAAATTATTGTTGAGTATCATCACTCTGTTGTGCTATCAAATACTAGATCTTATTCTTTCTATCTAACTATGCTTTTGCACCCATTAACCATCCCCACCTTCTCCCCATGCTGGCTATCCTTCCTAGCCTCTGGAAACCATCATTCTATTATCTATCTCCATGAATTCACTAGGAGAAATAGGATTTTTGACTAATGGGTCAGAAGAAGCAAAGGAAAGGAAAGGAATAAAGAATGACTCAGGTTTCTTGCCTAGGAAATTGGTTAAAAAAAGGGTATTTTTAATTAAAAAAGGAGAGTTGAATAGGAGACTAATTTGAAGGAGAAAATAACCTATTTTTAGATGTATTAAATTTATCAAATTTGTTTGCTGTATATCAGGGCTCAATCACAATTCTGGCATAAATTTATATATTTTATAGAACATTATTAACTTGAAAGAAATGCATGTATTTTGTTAATTGATAGAAACAAGATCAAAGGGCATATTATATTATTATTCTGCTTTGTAAGGAAAAATAGGTTTTGCATATTTATATAAAAAGGGAAATTGAATGTGATATACTCTGGGGTATTAATAATAATTGTGAATTAAATTCCTTTCTTTAGTTTATATTGCTGTCTCAAATCTTCTGATTTTTCTACCTTGAATGTAAATTTTTTGTTTGTAATATGGCACTTTAAATTAAAGTTGTTTTTCAGCTGGGCACAGTGGCTCACACCTGTAATCCTAGCACTTTGGGAGACCAAGGTGGGTGGATTACCTGAGGTCAGGAGTTCAAGACCAGCCTGACCAATATGGTAAACTCCTTCTCTACTAAAAATACAAACAAATTAGCTGAGTGTGGTGGCATGTGCCTGCAGTCTCAGCAACTCGGGAGGCTGAGACAGAATTGAATTCGAGAGGTGGAGGCTGCAGTGAGCCGAGATCACACCACTGCCCTCCAGCCTGGGCAACAGATCAGGACTCCATCTCAAAAAAAAAAAAAAAAAAAATTAAATTAAAGTTATTTTTCTTTTCTTCCATTACCCAGACTGGAGTGCAGTGGCATGATCACAGCTCACTGCAGCCTCAACCTCCCAGGCTCAAGTAATCCTCCCATCTCAGTTTTCCAAGTAACTAGGACTACAGATGCACACCACCATACCTGGTTAATTTTTGTAATTTTTGTGGAGATGAGGTTTTGCCATGTTGCCCAAGTTGGTCTCGAACTCCTGACCTCAAGTGATCCTCCCACCTCAGCCTCCCAAAGTGCTGGGATTACAGGTGTGAGCCACTGCACTAGGCCTTAAAATTTATTTTTCAAAAACTTGATGATTCAAATCATTGAAGATGCTCTTATGCCAAAGAAAAGGTAGTTCTAGGAAGTTCATGGAATCTTACAAACACCTTTACAGCTCAACAGAATTGCAAAGATGGGTAGTGTTTTGTTTTGTTTTGTTTCTCTGATTGTTCTATATCTTATAGATACTGAGGTTACATTTTATGAAACAAAAGTAAGAATACATGATTTAAAAGTAAGATCAATTCCTAAAAATTGGACCTTAAAATTTTATGGATAGAGTAGGTAGACGTGTAGAATTCATCCCAGCATAGAGTTGCTGGGATATTACTGGTGCTTCTTCACAGGGAAAGAAACCTGGCTACCCAGACTACGAAGGGAAAGGGGAAAAATGGCCTATAACTCATATCAGGTGAATTAGCAAACATTCTCATTTCAGACGATTTTTGCTGTCCCTGGTCATGAAATTTCCTTAACTGGGTTCTATCTTTTACTTTTTATCCTAGGCTTTTAGCAAGGGTCATAGGAAAATGGCCATTTCCACATATCTGGTATATCCCATTTGAAGATATTGCCTAACAAACATTACTCAGGATCCCTTGCATAAAAACCTCCATGATAAATTTCTTCTATACTTTTTTCCCCAAAAAGCTGGATTCTCCTGTAAAACTGTTATCTATTCTCTTTATATATTATAATTATGGAATTCATTATCATTTCTACTCTTATCTACATGACTAGGTCACCAACAGCTAATTATATAGCTAATTCATGGTAGTTAATTTTATTTACTTCTCTTAAGTCATGACTTACAAAATTGCATTTCTATGTATACCATCTTATTACCTCCATTTATTTAAGTTGCATACTACTTCACATTTCCTTTGAAGTGTATATTATTATTATTAGTAGTAGTATTTTGGAGACAGGGTCTCACTCTGTTGCCCAGGCTGGAGTGCAGTGGTGCCATTATGGCTCACTGCAGCCTCAACCTTCCAGGCTCAAGCTATTCACCTACTTCAGCCTCCCCAGTAGCTGGGACTACAGGTGTGTGCCACCATGCTTGGCTAATTTTTTAAAAATTTCCTATTTCTTGTAGAGATAGAGCCTTACTATATTGCCTAGGCTGGTCTTGAACTCCTGGACACAAGCAATCCTCCCACCTCCTCCTCCCAAAATGTTATAGGCGTGAGCTACCACACCCAGCCATGAGTGTACATTATAAATAAATACCAATAATGTACTTTCACATATGAAAAGGCTATAAAAGTATGCAAATATATTATGGCAACATCTGTTAAGGGATAAAGTGACACACTGTTGCTCATAACTCGAAAGAATATATATATATATATATATATTTTTTTTTTTTCTTTTGAAACGGTGTCTCACTCTGTCACCAGGCTGGAGTGCAGTGGTGCGATCTCGGATCACTGCAACCTCCACCTCCTGGGTTCAAGTGATTCTCCTGCCTCAGCCTCCTGAGTAGCTGGGACTACAGGCATGAGCCAACATGCCCAGCTAATTTTCATATTTTTAGTAGAGATGGGGTTTCACCATGTTGGCCAGGATGGCCTCGATCTCTTGATCTCGTGATCCACCCCCCCATCAGCCTCCCAAAGTGCTGGGATTACAGGTGTGAGCCATTGCATCCAGCCTCAAAAGAATAGTATGAACCTTATGTGTTCATATAAGCAGTAGAGCCTATCCCTAATAGTTGGATTTTATTGTGTAAGTGTTTCATTAAGGAATGTCTGAAACATGTCCAAATTTTTATTTCAGTGGCTTAGTTTTGCCACAGAACTTCAGTTTTATAAATGTGTGTACTGGCTTAACTGTGAAAGTATTAAAATTATTGTATTGATTTTTGCTTGCAAATGAAATTCATAAACAGAATTATCACTGAAATTTACATGCAAGAGAAATTGATCAAGATGATTTGAAAACTTATGGAAAGATTGAAGGTTGCCAAAATCTTTCTCTTTCTAACTTCCTACCTTTATGTACATTTACACTCTAATCACAGGTATTTACAGGCCTTAATTTTAACCAAAATGAAGAAAACCAAGAAAGAAACAGCTCTTTAGAACAATGGAAAATCTTCTATGATTTCTCACTGACATTGGCTAGATACTCTGCATTTATGAGCAATCATGCATGTATATCATCAGATTTAACCTTCACAACAATTCCATATATATTATCAGATTTAATCCTCATAATAGTTTGCTATCCTAGGTTTTAGTTTAGAAAACTGAGCCTCCCATAAGCTAAGAAGTTACTTGTCCAATATCACAACTTTAGATAATGGTAGACTTAGATTAAATCCATATTTGCTCGCTCTACATTCCATATTCTTCCCATTTAATTGAACAAGATTTTGGAATAAAGTTGAAATCCACAAAAGGAATAGGACAGTGACTTCACAATAAAAATATTAAACGTGGCAGAAAGTATGGATGTCAATGGAATGTAAATTCTGGGCCTCCTCAAAAACTTGATATACTCATCCTGTGTTAGTTGTGAAATAAACAGGTTGGAGAGTGAGGAAATGTGGTTTTTGTTCCCAGAGTCATTACTGACCAACTGTGTACTTTGATCATTATATTTGCTTTCTGATACTAATTATATTAATTCCTGCTCATAGAAATCTTCCCTCCTTCATACCCCACCTCTGTTTGATTCTTAATCTCATACATAAGAGGTTTTTATTCAATGTCTCATTTTTCTTTCCAGGACAAGTATGTTGTAAGAATTAATTAATAGTCTTAGAACCATTCAAGCAGTAGGTTCTAATTGAGTATTTTTCTCCCTGGTTAGCACAGCACCCTGTCAGAGCCCTCAAAGTCAGACAAAGAAGGATGAAACATGTTTTGGTCCTTAATAAAGAACTGCTGATTGACTGTTTGAAAAACAAATGCCGCACACCTGTAATCCCAGTGCTTTGGGAGGCCAAGGCAGGAGGATCGCTCGAGCCTAGGAGTTCGAGACCAGCCTGGGCAATATGATGAAACCTAATCTCTACCAAAAAAAAAAAAAAAAAAAAAAAAAAGAGCCGAGCATGAACCTGTAGTTTCAGCTACTTGGGAGACTGAGGTGGGAGGATCGCTTGAACCCTAGAGGCAGAGTTACATTGAGCTGAGATTATGCCATTGCACTCTACCCTAGGGTGCAAGATTCTGTCTCCAAAAAATGAAAAACAGCTGTATGGTTTGGAGAGCCAGTGGCTGACAAACTGAAGGTCATGGCTAACAAAGTCTCCATATCAGTGAATCTCAAACATCTGTTTACATAAATAGCATCTTCTTGTAAAAAAATACAAATTCTGAGCCCCCATCCCATTATAGTTGGTAAGTCTAGGATGAGACCAGAAGGGGTCATTTTAACGAGATTTTCAGATGACTTTGAATTTATATTTAATATTTATTCTGGTTTGCCTGGGGTTGAGGGGTTCCCCGGGACATGAGACTTTCAGTCTTAGGCAAACTGGAATAGTTGGTCATTCAGATTTCAGTGCAGGTGGTTAAAGTTTACACTTTCAAAAATATTGTAGTGATCTAGATTTGGTTCTAGGAGTTTGGCTCAATTCAGGGCTAACAAAAAAATCTATTTAGGGCCACTTGGGGATTAGTGATTCTCAAAAGGTAGTCCTTGAATCACTTACTGAATACCTATAGTTGAAGAACAGATAACTGCATTTTAACAAGATTCACAGGCAAATTAATGTTTGATGACCATTGACATCAAGTCTCAGAATCAGAACTGTTCAACTTCCATGCAAATGAAATTACTAAACTCACTTCTCTGAGTGAGGCTGAGAGCAAGAAGTTAAGTATAATGTTTTTTGAGCTAAAATACAGAGTCTACTATCAGAATCCTGTTTCCCACCATAAGGATTAAGATTTTTTTGTTTTTGTGTGTGTATGTGTGTGTGTGTGTGTGAATGTGTGTGTGTGTGTTTGTTTTTTGTTTTTCTGAAGTGAATGACACCGTTTTTTGGAATGAAAAGGTCTTGCCCCACCCTGCAAGTGTATCTCTGCCTTTGAGACAATTTAGCCCTGGAATCAAACCTGGGGGAAAAAAATCAAATTATGATATTAAAGAAAACGCTGACAAATTTCTAAATTCCTCTCCTCTACTCCCTGCTGCATACAACTTCCTTCTTTCTATCTATAAATACTATATCTGCTCTAGAAACGTGAAAAATAACATAAATATTGAACAGAGTCGGAAGGAATTTAAACTTTATTGATGAGTAGTAGTATTACCCTTCTGGACTGATGCAGACGAGAGCACCATAAAGACAAAGTGAGTTCTTTTGGTCCTTAAGCCACGAACTGGAGTCTGGATAGTAGGGATGGAAATGGGTTATTAGATCATCAGTTCACTTTCCTCTCCAAGCAGCAATTAAATTTGTTTTCTTTGTCTCAGCTTACTCATTGCTCAAAAAAAAAGAAACATTTCAGCTCCTCTTCACGGGGAATAAGACCAAACATAGAACACTTTTCTCTTAACATGTGTGGTGCTTGAAAGGAGAAAGAGGCAGGAAGGAAACGCAGGAGAAATGTGGGAATCACAGTTAACCTGAAGGATTACTTTGGCTGTCCCCTTCAGCTAATGTGAACATTCTGGCAGTCAGATGCAGCCCTGTGAGAAACATCTATTAGACATCCTAAGTAGATGCTCCAACTGCTGTTTTTCATGTACAGCTGACTCCAAGATGAGTGTGATGCTATCACGGTGCAGGATAACAGAGATGTACCGCGAACCCAACACTCAAGATGGGAATGATAAAACTTCAATAACAAAAACGAAAAAACAAAACAAGCCACACTATCCTTTCAGCCTTCAGGGATCGCCTCCTTAAACTGTTTTCTAAAATCTTTCTGCACTTTATATCAGGTGCAGGAGAAGTAGACTACATACATTATTTGTTGTCTATCTTTGAAAGGATTTCATTCCCTCTACTGCACTTAATCATTCCCTTATCTGAATATTAACTCAGTGTAAAACTTCCCAAATTTTCCAAGTTCTTGAAAGAGAGCAAAACATATTGCAAAGCTCTATATGTTTCCTGCTAGATATATTTAGTGAAAGACTTCATTATGTCCACTTTCTTTTGAGTTTTTGTGTTAGCCCTGCATTGCTATAATTTCCAACATCCCCTGGAACATAATGAAAACCAGAGAATTGCTTTTTTTTTTTTTCTGGGTCCATTTTATTACATTCTTTTACATCTCTTACTTAACTACTTCTAATGCCTTTGCTCTGAAACTTTGTGCATTTGAGGGTTTTTTTTTCCCCCCGTGATTTGGTGGACTGCAAGGGCACACAAAACTAGCTTATTTTTCCTAGTCAGGCAGTTTTGAATAGAAGGTGATTGTGTTTTCCAGAGATAAGTATGTAAGTCTTTTCTGCTACCGGAGGAGGATTCTATTTTAGTAGTCTATTAAGTAGACAATAAGCACTGAGTTATGAGTTGATAAGTGGATCTGCTTACCACCTAGAAACATCAGTTGAAACCACAGCTTATGGTTTCTTACTGCCTCTTTTTGGTTTCTCACTGAGTCTCTCTGGTTATTGTTATCATTTCGTTTTTGACTTGGGCTTGGACTGTTCAGCTTGGCTGTGTTAATTTTTCAGAATCAATGACTTTTATAGTTACTTCCATGAGTTTTTCCTCCTGCATTTTATTTAAGCAATTCACTAACTATTTATAAGACCATCTTTGAAAGCCTGAGATACATATCTAGGCAAATATCCATGGAAAAAATAAACACTCTGCAAATTTGCAAACAAATACAGCAATTGCCAAAGTAGGGTTATCTTTTGCAATCAGTACTGTGGTTTCAGTTTGAAAAAATAAAGCTTTCTTGTCAGTTTTGCTCCAAGGGCTATCTGATTCGGTGTGTAGTCGGTGAGGAAATAAATACAGGTATAATAATCTGTGCTTGCTCAAAAATTAAAAAATCCTTTAGGAGGGGGCCAGGCGTGGTGGCTCATGCCTGTAATCCCAGCAATTTGGGAAGCAGAAGCAGGCAGTTTACCCGAGGTCAGGAGTTCTTGAGACCAGCCTGGCCAAAATGGTGAAACCCTGTCTCTACTAAAAATCTTAGCTGGGCTTGGTGACATGCACCTATAGTCCCAGCTACTTGGGAGGCTGGGGCAGGAGAATCGCTTGAACATGGCGGAGATTGCAGTGAGCCAAGATTGTCCAGCCTGGACAATAGAGACTCTTTCTCAAAAAGAAAAAAAAAAAAAAACCTTTAGGAAGGATAAGACTCATTTCCTCTATCAGCATAGTGTCACCATATTACAGAAGTATCAAGGTCAAGTATTAAGACTACTGAGGCTCAGGTGTCCTTGGCTGAAAGGAGAGAGAGGATACCATTCTTGCATAGTCTTCAGGGCAGCAGTAATCAGCAAACTGATAGGTTGCTTCTGGGTCTAAACCCACTGTAATCATTTGCTTGTAGAGATGACAAAGTTATCAGTTGTACTTATATCCACTTTTTTTGTTGTTTCAGAAGCTTACCACACTTCTCCCAGTTTCCTTTTAATTAGTTTGTAATTTTAAATCATTACATTAAGATAAGAGGTTTTTATTAAATTTGGTAGAACTCATGGTAGGTCCTACAGAAATCACTGAACTTGGCAGCCAAAAACAGTGACCAGGCTGAGGATGTGCCTGAATTGAACAGGGAGATGCTATTTACTTCTTAACAGAGACATACTTTTCATGCAGAAACTTGGCAACTGGAGGAGAAAAACACAGAGGTGAAGGGGAAAGAAGACTATTCTGGAAATTAACAGGTTTCAATTTTGGTTGTTCTTCAACTTGTTAGCTATATGGCCAGAAATAAGCCTCTTAAACTCTCTATTCCTTGGTTTCTTCACCCACTACTCTAAATCTGATGAAACAGAGCAGTAAGAATTTCTTAGGATATAGCTTAATTTATTTTTTTTTAAAAAGCTCAATCTAAAAACAAGCTTAATTTAAAACAGAGACAAACAAATATGCCTAACTTTGAGTTTTGACAAAAAATGCAAAAGTAATTCAATGGAGGAAAGATGAGCTTTAAAAAAAAAAAAAGTGATACTGGAGCAATTGGATATCCAAAGGCAAAAAAAAAAAGTGCCTAAATTCATTTCTCACATCTTATACAGAAATTAACTCAAAATTGATTACAGACTTAAACATAAAATGTTAAGCAATAAAACTTTAGGAAACAAACAGGAGAAAATGATGAGGACCTAAAGCTAGGTGAAGAACTTCTAGACTTGATACTAAAAGTATGATTTTCATTTTAAATGAATTTTAAAATGAATTTCAATGAATTTTAAAATTCATTTTAATCAACTGGGACCTCATCAAAATTAAAACTTTTGTTCTGTAAGAGACCCTGTGTAAAGAATTAAAAGAAAAGCTACAGAGCAGGAGAAAACGTTTGCCAACCACATATTCAAGAAAGATTTTGTACCTAGAGAGTATAAAGAACTCTCAAAACTCCACAGTAAAATCCAAACGATCCAATTAGGAAAATGGGCAAGAAACATAAACAGAAATTTTACCAAAGATGATATACAGATGGAAAATAAGCACATGAAAAGATGTTCAATATCATTAGCCATTAGGAATATGCAAATGAAAACAATGAGATAGCACTATCTGCCTATCAGGATGGCTAAAGTAAAAAAGAGTAATAATACCAATTGCTGGAGAGGATGTGGAGAAACTGGATCACTCATACATTGTTGATGGAAATGTAAAATGGTACACTCTGTAAACAATTTGCTTGTTTCTTATAAAACTAAACATGTATTTACCATATGATTCAGCAGTTGTGCTTTTGGACATTTATCCCAGAGAAGTAAAAACTTAGACTCAGTAAAAACCTGTACATGAATATTAATAGCTGTTTTATTTGTAAAAGCCCCAAACTGGAAACAACCCAAATATCCTTAGATCAGTGACTGGTTAAACAAACTGTAGCACAGCTGTACTACGACATACTATGAAGCAATAAAAAAGGAATGAGCTATTGATACAGACAAAACCATGGATGAATTTCAAGGGAATTGTGCTAACTAAAAATAAGCCAATCACAAAAGATTTCATGTGATGTGATTTTATTTATATAATATTCTTGAAATGACAAAAATATAGAAATGGAGAACAGATTAGTAGTTTCCAGGGGTCAGAGAGTAGAGGAGGGAGGGAGGTGTGTGTGTCCATAAAAACGTTGCGCCAGGGATCCTGGTGAGAAAGCTATTCTGTATCCTCATTGCTGGTGTTCACGTGAATCTACATATGTGATAACATTTGATGGAACCAAATACACACACAAACACACACATACACATATGAGTGCATATAAGACCAGAGAAACTTATTTTGGTGGATTCCGTAAACGTCAAATCTTTGGTTATGATATTGAAGTGTAGTTTGGCAAGATGTTACTATTGGGGAAAATAGTAACATTGTACTATTGTCCTGTGAATTATTGATTCACAGGAAATTGTTAAAAAAATGCTTTGTCCTATACATTTTTTTAGAATTTCCTGTCAATCCATAATTATTTCAAGATTAAAAAAAAGTTTTGTAAAGGAAGAATTATAGAGACTCTTTCAGATTTTTTATTTTGAGATTTAATCTATTATTTGAGAAAAATAAGCTTTAACTGACCACTCTTTCCTTCCTACCCAAAGCTTAGTCAATAAGAAAATGTTGCAAGAGAAGGAGAATGGTGGGGGTACCTGAGACTCCAGGAGAGTACATACCCTTTTTTAAAAAGCAATACAAGCCAGCAGAAAAAGGAAGGACGGGACTCTGGAGCGATTATGTGAATCTGTGGTTCTCAAAGTTCAGCATGCATCAGATTCCCAGAGGGCTTGTTTAAACAGAAATTTCTGCCCTGCAACCGCAGAGTTTCTGATTCACTAGGTCTGGGGGTGGTGGGTGTGGTTCAAGAATCTGCATTTCTAGAAAGTTCCCATGTGATGTTGACTCCAGTGCTGATGCTGCTGGTCAGACCACACTCTGGAAACTACTGCCATAGAACATCTGAGAGTCACAATTTGAAACCGTCTCAAGGAATTTCTAAGTAAAATGCAATGCAATAAATTACTTAAGAATTCTCTATATTTACAACTCTTTATTTGTATAGTTTCCTTCCCCCTCAGTATGTTGGTTGGTAAGAATGTTCTTTTTGATTATTCATCTGTGTGGGCTCAAGAGTGTGTCACTGAGTTAATTTACAAAGCCTCGGATTGCATATCCATCACATTTGTAGAAAGTATTATCCCAGAAAAATCCATCAACACAACACATAAGCTCCAAAATGTACTGCACAATTGGCGTGCAATAGAGTAGTCAAAGAACCAATGAAATGCAAAAAGTTATCTATATGGAGATCTCAAAATGAATTAACAAATTAAATCCTTTGACATTGTATGAGATCCTATTAGGGTTCATTGTTACAGTTTTCTTTAATGTTTCTAAAATAGAAATGTTGTCCTGGGCAGAGCAGTGTAATGCACATGCTTTGGCATCAAATGCCACATTTTACTTTTTTTTGAGACAGGGTCTTGCTCTGTCACCTAGGCTGGAGTGAGTGTGCAGTGGTGCAATCATAGCTCACTGTAGCCTTGAAATCCTGGGCTTAAGCAATCCTCCCACCTCAGCCTCCTGAGTAGCTGGGACTACAGGTCCCAGCTGCCCAGCTATTTTTAAAATTTTCTGTAGAGACAAGTCTTGCTATGTTGCCCAGGCTGATCTTAAACTCCTAGCCTCAAGAAATCCTTCAGACTTGGCCTCCTAGAGTGTTGGGATTACAGGTGTGAGCCTCCACACCAGGCATTGTTTCTATTTTAACTTTGCTACTTACGAGAAGTCTTAATTTGACCAACAACAAATGTAAGCTCTAGTTTCCCCATATGTAAAAAGAAGATAATGCCTAAATTGCAGGGTTTATTGGGAGAATTAATAAGAACACGCCTAGGCCAGGCAACAATGGCTCATGCCTGTAATCCCAGCACTTTGGGAGGCCAAGGCAACTGGATCATGAGGTCAGGAGTTCGAGACCACCCTGACCAACGTGGTGAAACCCTGTCTCTACTAAAAATACAAAAATTAGGGGAGTGTGGTGGTGGGCGCCTATAATCCCAGCTACTCAGGAGGCTTAGGCAGGAGAATCACTTGAACCCGGGAGGCGGAGGTTGCAGTGAGCCGAGATCGTGCCATTGCACTCCAGACTTGGCAACAGAGCAAGACTCCATCTCAAAAAGAAAAAAGAAAAAGAAAAATAAGAACACGTCTAAAATAATTAGTGCAGTGTCTGACACTTAAGTTCTCAAATAGTGGTGGTGAAGATGTGAAGGAGGGTAGAGATGACTGTGATTATTAATCATCTTATTTGTTGATCATATTAAAATGACAAAAACCACAATTATTTTGCACCAACCTAATATTTCAGCAGGTATCCTCTGAATCAGAAGTAAATAGCCATGATAATCTTACCATTAGTTATTTTATTGAGCAATTACAAGTCCCAGGCTCTTACGTTTTTATATTAATTTTTTACAACCAGTTTATGAGATGCATACTGTCCTCATTTATCATATAAGGAAACTAAAACTTAAAGAGTTTAATATATTGCTCAAGGTTATCCAGTATTGGTTTGCTAGGGCTCTGTAACAAAGTACCACAAACCAGGTGGCTGAAACAACAGAAATGCATTGTTTCACAGTTCTGGAGTCAAAAAGTCCAAAATCACAGTGTTGGCAGGTTTGGTTCCTTCTGAGGGCTACAAGGGAAAGATTGTTCTGGGTCCTTCTCCTTGGCTTGTAGATGTCTGTCTTCTCCCTGTGTCTCTCCATGTCATTTTTTCCTCTATGCATGTCTGTCTCTGTGTCCAAATTTTTCCATTTTAAAAGGACATTAGTCATTGCCGGGCACAATGGCTCACACCTGCAATCCCAGCACTTTGGGAGGCTGAGAGAGGCAGATCACTTGAGGCCAGGAGTTCAAGACCAGCCTGGCCAACATGGTGAAACCCGTCTCTGCAACATAATACGAAAATTAGCTAGGTATGGTGGTGCATGCCTATAGTTCCAGCTATTTCTACTCAGGAGGCTGAGGCATGAGAATTGCTTGAACCCAGGAGGCAGACGTTGCAGTGAGCTGAGATCATGCCACTGCACTCCAACCTGGGTGACAGAGTAAGACTCTGTCTCAAAAGAAAAAAAAAAAAAGGACATTAGTCATTGGATTAGGGCCCACCCTATGGAACTCATTTTAACTTGATGAGCTCTGTAAAGACCCTATCTCTAAATTATGTCACATTCTGAGGTGCTGGGAGGTAACACTCCAACTTGTCTTTATTGAGGGGGGCAGAATTCAAATCCATAGCACATAGTAGTAAGATGTCATGCTGAGGTATGAACCAGACTTCATACACAATGCTGTGGACTAAACTTTTGTATGCCTGTGAAATTCATATCTTGAAGGCCTAATCTCTACTGTGATGGTGTTTGAGATGGGGCATCTGTGAGGCTTTAATAGGTTTAGATGAGGTCAGGAGAGTGAAGTGCTTGTGTTGGAATTAGCACCCTTATAAGAAGAAAAAAAGGCCAAAGCCTCCTCTCTCTCTGCCACCTGAAAATGCAACAGGGAATGGCCATCCACATACCAAGAAATGGGCCCTTATCATACACCAAGTCTTCCTGCACATTGATCCTCGATTTCTCAGGTTTTGGAACTGCAGGAAATCGATGTTCATTGTTTAAGCCACCCAGTCTATGGTATTTTGTTATAGCTGCCTGAGCTGACTAAGACAGGCAATATATGACATGGCCGTTTGCTCCAGGACTTTTAGGAAATGTGGATCCCATTGGTAGTGCTCAGCAATCAAATTTATTTGATCCTCATGTTCAGCAGACATGTTGTTTTTTTCTTCATGTATTGCCAACTCTTTTATATGATACATAAAACATATTGAAAAACGTAGACTTGCTATCTTTATATTCCACATGTTGGCAGAATCTTTCCAAGAAAAGTGACTTTCAGATCATTCCTTAGGAAGCGTTGAGGCTGAGAAGTGGTTTTTGCATATTTATATTTAGAAATTCTCGAGTCCAAAATCTAAATATTGAGTCTTGGTAGAAGAGAAAACCAGTCACAATTTATGTAAAATAGTTGTTCCTAGGTAATGAACCAAAGCAGGGACTATATTTGAGAAGTAGAGTGGTATTGTCAAAGTCAGTGTACAATCAGGAAATTAAAGAGATTATTTTATCCAAACTATTGCAGTTAATGAGGAATGTCTCAAAAGAAAGGGAAGCAGGGTTTTATAGATATAGGGGAACAAAAAGTTTAAGGGATTTCTTAACCACCACTTTTTTCTAGAAGCATAGGGATTAGGTCACATTCAACATTTTCAGTCCCCACTTCTACTTAAGATCAATAAACATTATAGGATGCTGAACAACATAGAGGTGATCATCAGAAACCTGAGTAAGACTGAGCAGGGTCTAAGAAATAGTCTCTCAAGAGTTCTTGTTGGCATTGTTGTCATAACATCACTTAAACCAGCTGTTGAGAAGTAGTGGCAAAGGCCAGTTGTTTCAAAGTCATAGAGATCAGGCTCCTTAAAAGAGAAGTATTTAAAATGAAAAACGTTAATATCAAAGATTATGTTAAAGACCAGAGTTTAACCCTGAGCATACCAGTCCAGCAAATTCCAAAAGGTGGGTGGGGAAAATCTTTCAGTTACACAGTACCATTCATTGAGTTTCTTGAAGCTAGGATGTCAATGTTCTTGATGATGTTCAGTCTTGGTTAGCTTTCCTCTAAGAGAATGAAGGACCTGAGCTTTTCACCAGAATTTGTTAGGGGCTCAGACAGTGGTTTGTGCAGGGAAAAGTCTGGCCTGCGTGTAATCTGCTGCAGTGGTGAGTTCTTCAAAGTTTGATCAAGTAGTTGGACTTCAGCTGGCAGAATTTCTTCAACTCCTGGAGAAAAGGGCTAGCTGCTAGACAACCTAGAGTTCCAACAGGAATCTGGGCAATCAGATGTTATTTTTCAGTGACATCAAGTTAGGGAAAGAGAGAAAAATTGGAAACATTAATTTGTAGGGTTGTAGCCAGATATTGAAGCAAACTGGAAGGCTTCACAGTTTGGTACAAATTAACAATTTGGGCAAGATAACAGGATCCAGTTCAATTTTTAGGAAGGTGTCCAAACTGCTTTTTCCACAGAGGAGGGGAAGTCATTTAAATCATTCCAGACAAGTCAGAATTTGCATATGTATCAGTTACCTGCAATTTATGAAACTGTATAATATGGCTAAGAGACAATTATGTCTACAATCTGATAAACAGGAAGGAGCTGCTTGCTATAGTTTTCCACTGAAACAAAACATTTCTCTCTATAGTCACCCCTCTTTTGATCAAAAATAATCTCAAAGAAAGATTATTCTTGATCACAAAATAAAGCTAGTACCATCAGATTTGGCCTGATTATTTACATGGTTGTCTTAAAGATGATAATTCACTACACAGGGTTTCTTATATTTGCTTTGCTGAAAGTTTTCATAAGGAATCTCAAATTGAATTTTTAAAAACCACTTGAGGCTAGGAAGCTATATCAAGAACTCACCAACAGATTTACCTACAGTATCTATAAATTTTGGTAAATGCCTCTCTTTTAGAGGTCCCAAAAATATCTCAAGTTTTCTGAGCCTGCTAGGAAGTATCCTTTACCTGTAAATTTGGGCACCTCAATAGCCAGGAATCAGGCTGGTTTTCCCAAGAGGGCTTTAAATGAGCATACCTAATGTTTCCAATATTTCATGCAAACAAGGAAGAGTTTTATTGAACCTATGCAAATAACTATAGTTTTGAAATATAATATGAATACTCAGTAAGAATTTCTGATTTCTCTAACAGTCAGGCAGGAAGAAAAAGATACCAATGACAAACGTTTCATTTATATTTGCAAAGCATAGACTCCTGAATTGTTATGAGTTTCAGTTAGTTTAAGAGAAAATAGAAAGGAGTTTCCTATGTCCAAAAAATCAACCATTAAAATATCAGCAATATTCCAAACAAAAGCTACAGTCATTCTTCATCAGTTCCTTCAGTCCTGTGTAATTCTTGCTCTGCTTCCTCTTGGCTTAACAGTTTCATGCATACATCTGCCTCTCCAAACAGGGCTCTGGAAATCCTGACTCAGTCTGCTGGTATGGTCTCAAGGTTGTGTAAGTGACGGCATCAGAAGCTTCTGCCCCAAATGAAAAGTACCTGGCATAGAGCTTTGCCATGGGGCTCTGAGATAATCCTTTGTTGAGACAAAGCACTCCAGCTAGATTTGTAAGAGCTTTCAGGGAAGCACCACAAAGCAAAATTCTATTTGTAAATGACAAAAGCCTTAAAAATTACTTTGAAAAATCATTTTCAAACGTGAAAGATGTAAGGAGTGTTTATCACAAGAATCTTCATTTGAAAAATACTGGCTTATAGGCACAGAAAAACAAAGATAGCATGTTCTCACTTACATGAGGAATCTTAAAATAATCACACTCGAAGCAGATAGAATGGCGGTTACAGGGGATGGGGGTGGAGGGAATGGGGAGGTGATGGTCAAAGGCTATAAAATCTTTATTAGGAGGAATCTGTTTTTGTTTTTTGAGTTCTAGTGTACAGTGTGGTAAGTGTAGTTAATAATAAAGTGTTGTACATTTCAAAATTGGGAAGAGTAAATTTCAAATATTCTCACACAAAAAAATGACTAGTATTTGAAGTGATGGATATGTTAACTGGCTCAGTTTAATTATTCCACATGGTAGGCATAAATCATATTATCACTTTGTACCCCATATACTTACAATATCATAAATTGTCAATTTACAGTTTTTTTTTTTTTAAAAAGGAAAGCACTGGCTTAGAAGAAGCTAATTACAAATTAACGAATAAAAGTTGTTACCAAGTTAACATTTTAAAAATAACTGAAACTTATGACTCATGTGGTGCTCTCTAATAGCAGGGCAAAGTGACATCGGGACTCAAAGAAAAACACGTTATGGACATAAAAGCCTTTGATGACTCTCTAGGAATTTTCCATACAGCATACAATTTCTGAAATATTTATACTGATAACATTCTGCCCATACAGATTTGTCCTAGGGAAGGTTAAGCATCTCTTCTGAGTTGGCAATGACTCCCGTGCAATTTGTAAATAGTAACATATCAAATAAACCTAATTCTTTTCAGCAACTTTCTTTTCATAAGGTGAAATAACAAATCCTTTGTGATTTTCAAAGGCCCTCTGGGAGATATCAAAGACAGTTTCAGATGCAATAGATATCACTTAGGAATCAGTTTTGGGAGGGAAAATATCAAAAGTTGTCAGGAGATTGGGACACTTGACTAGGATACGGTCGTGAGTTACTGATAAACAATACTTTGCTACCTTAACTAAGGTGACAGCAAAAAGAGTGAAAAAGTAAGCACAGGCAGTAACATGATTGTAAAGAATCTTAGCTTTTTCAAAAGGGAGAAGACTTTATTAAATAAGCAAGGATGTGATAAACTCAATACACAATATAGGAAGTTATTTTAAGACATGGAATCTTTGCCTTCTAGGCAGATTACTCAGAAGGTAAAGAAAAAATATTATTAAGAGTAGACTAAGAAGTCAAGAAAATGTTATGTTTTTAAACAGAGGCAAAATTAAATTCTACTTTGCATCATTATGGCATTTGATATTAAAGATCTTTTTGAAATCTTATAAATGAATTCATCAAGCCTTAGCTAGCACTGACCACAGCAAAGTTTGTTTCCCACAAGCGTTTTACAACTTTCTACGTCTATTCAGCTTTTGTCCTACACATTAACAACTAGCTATATGACTTCAGAATAAAATGACTCTATTTTTTTCTTAACAAAAACATGTTCTGCAAACCTTGCATACAAAATTGTATCTCTCTGCTATTATTATGCCTTGTAGAATCTCATTCATGTATATTGATTATAATTTTTAAATAGAAATAGTAACATCTGTTACACAAAGAAAAAAGGGAAATGGATAATTGTGATCTTTCTGTCATACATAAGCTTTTTGTAACACACTAGTGGAACTCATGAATACACATCTCACAACTTTTAATAGCCATGCATGTTATTTACAGCACGACTTATGCAAAGTGGCAAAAATGAACACATTTATTAACAAAACTGAATGTACATGCTTCTCTATAACATATAGAAACAAAAGGCAAAAAAGTATATAAACTTAAAATTATGCTTGGTTACCAATATTTCACTTTTCTCTCTTGCATAGAAATTACATAAATATCCAATTAATATTCATTAATTAATTCAATTTAGCTTCAATCCAAGGTTTTAAATTACCAAATATCTTGGAAATTGTCTTCAGGCTGACATGCTCCAAAATATTAGTACCATTGAAAGTTTGTTAGAATAATGACTCAATTTGCTTAAACACAAATTTTTATTTTCTATTGTATTAAACATTAAGTAGAAGTAATGCTAGATTATTTGGTTGGTAAATCTAAGTTTAGGAAGAACATTCACAAGTAGAATAGAAGCATACTTGTGTTATATTTAACACTAAAAACTCAGAGAAGACAGCTATTTTTACTAAATCAACCTCATTAATTGATTATCAAAATAATAATTATTGTTAAATATTGTTTGCCAAACATTTACCTAGATTTTGTGAACTTGAATTATTGTCTCTGAGTTATGTTCCTACAAGATACATCTTTTTCCCCTACAGTAAAAGTGTTTAAGGCTCAATTTCCTCAACTTCTGGGAATTTGGGAAATATTTGGTTTATATAAATGGTTATTTATTTCTAAGCCAATTAGAATAGAGCTCCTTTAAGAGATTCTATAACCTAATTTAGCGACACCGTCCTGAGGTAGGGAAATATTTTATTTTTATTTTTTTCAGAGATGGGCTAGATTAGAACTCCTGCCTTCAGCCTCCTGAGTAGCTAAGGTTGCAACTTCCATAGTAGCTGAAATTGTAGGTGCATGCCACCGTATCTAGCCAACAGGGAAATATTACATACTCTAACAATGAGTGGTGACATCCTTTCTGAATTACAGACATGTAGACATTAAAGCAGAGATAGCAAGAATTTAGTTTCAATTCTAACATTTAAGCCATGGGTCAAGAGTGGACACAGAATCACAAAACTGACTGTTTCATATCAAAGAGCTGTTCTGTTCTCATGATTCTTAAGTGATTTGAGCTCAAAACAGGCAAACAGAAAAGCATAGCAAACCAAATTCTCTGTTATCTTTCACCCATAAGATACAAGATCTCTAAAAGTCATTAATCCCCTCTCAGAGATCACCAAGTGGTCAGACCACAAAACCAAAGCCAGTGCCAGAAATCAAGTGAGTACTAAAACCTTGCCTTGCTACCAATAGACAAGGGTCCATATCACAGGACCAGGAGTTAGACTTATTCATAGTTCCTTGGACCAGGAATGGAGCACAAAGGGCCCAAATAAGCCTTATTACCTGTGTTGAGTAAACAAAGATCCCAGTGCAGGAGATCCATATCATGGCACCAAACTATCAAATACAGGATGCACCAGGTCATTAAAGAGAAGATTTTATTCAAAGCATTGCAAAATGGAGAACATTGATTTATGGTGAATATCTTGAAGAAAAGGAAGGGGGTCTGGTGTTCTATAGAGGCAGAAAAAAAGGGAGTCATCCAGAAGTCTTATAAAAGTCATGAAGAAGGGTGGAGATGGGTCTTATCCCAGAATATGGGAAGGCAGTTTGGGCCTTTGCATTAGTTGTTTGCCAGACACTAAAGGGTAGAGAGGTTTCTTAATCATTACTCTTTTCCAGAAGCACAGGGCTCAGGTAAAATTGAATATTTTTCATGCCTTTCATCCTCTCTGTCTGATCTCTTTCAAACCGTCTTTTTTGTTGAGGCTATATGAAATGTTTACTGTTTTACCTTCCAATCAACTCCATAAAAACGGTTGATATAAAGCATCTAGCCAAGTCCCACTACATTTTAGTCATTCATTATGGAACATCATCCCAAGGAAGGCTTTATTCTCTCTGTCTAAGCAAGCAATGAAGGGAGATCTTTTGGAAATGGCCTAGTATTTGATGAGAAGCAAGGACAAGGTCTACATTAGTGGATCACAGACTTTTTGCCACTGAGATCCACCATCCAAAATGCATTCATTATTACCTCTGCATGTGTTTATTTAACTGCAACAATAGTTTAATGATTTTCATAACACAAAACTTCACAGTGTATGATGACACTGATACCTTCTAGTCTAGTCCCAGCTGTTCTATTTCATTTTGTTATAGCTTATAGTGACTCATTAAAATTGATTTCCACGAATGCAATGCAACACACAGTTTGAAGTCCACTGGAAAATCTTTTAAAATTGTTATTATAAAATGAATTTAGTAACCTTTTCAAAATTTTACTAGTATAGTTTCTGTGGTTTTTAAGAATACAAATATTTTGCCTTCTGGTCTTTTTTTCACATAAGTATATGGCAGATTCCTATAAATATTTTAATAGATCAGCAGTTTCCAATGCCATGTTTGGGTGATGATATTTTACAAGAGATAGTCTGTAATGAAAAATTGAGACAAATGATGACAATGTAATTTGCAGACATGTATACTTATTTATAATAAATTTGTAGACATGTATATTTAGTTATTCAACAAATATTCAGTGCCTTTTATATCTTAAGAATGGTTCATGATAATTGGAGGCAAACAAGAAAGGCAAAGTTCCTGCTTAGTTGAAATTTACATTCTAGTATAAAAATTGCCATATTTATTATTATTATTATTATTATACTTAAAGTTCTGGGATATATGTGCAGAATGTGCAGGTTTGTTACATAGGCATACGCTTGCCATGGTGGTTTGTTGCACCAATCAACGCATCATCTACATTAGGTATTCCTCCTAATGCTATCCCTCCCCGCTCCCCCCACCCCACAACAGGCCCTGGTGTGTGATGTTCCCCTCCCTGTGTCCATGTGTTCTCACTGTTCAACTCCCACTTATGAGTAAGAATATTCAGTGTTTGTTTTTCTGTTCCTGTGTTAGTTTGCTGAGAATAATAGCTTTCAGCTTCATCCATGTCCCTGCAAAGGACACAAACTCAACCTTTTTTATGGTTGCATAGTATTTTGTGGTGTATATGTGGCACATTTTCTTTATCCATTCTATCATTGATGGGCATTTGGGTTGGATCCAAGTCTTTGCTATTGTGAATAGTGCTACAATAAACATATGTGTGCATGTGTCTTTATAATAGAGTGACTTATAATCCTTTGGGTGTATACCCAGTAATGGGATTGCTGGGTCAAATGGTATTTCTGGTTCTAGATCCTTGAGGAATGGCCGCACTGTCTTCCACAATGGTTGAACTAATCTACACTCCCAACAGTGTAAAAGTGTTCCTATTTCTCCACATCTTCTCCAGCATCTTGTTTCCTGATGTTTTAATGATCGCCATTCGAACCGGCATGAGATGGTATCTCATTGTGGTTTTGAGTTGCATTTCTCTAATGACCAGTGATGATGAGTTCCATTTCTCTAATGACCAGTGATGGTGATTTTCTCATATGTTTGTTAGCCGCATAATGGTCATTTCTCTAATGTTAGCTGCATAATGGTCATTTCTCTTATGACCAGTGATGATGACTTTTTCATATGTTTGTTAGCCACATAAATGTCTTCTTTTGTGAAGTATCTGTTCATGTCCTTTGCCCATATTTTGATGGGATTGTTTTTTTCTTGTAAATTTGTTTAAGTTCCTTGTAGATCCTGGATATTAGCCCTTTGTCAGATGGGTAGATTGCAAAATTTTTCTCTCATTCTGTAGGTTGCCTGTTCACTCTGATACTAGTTTCTTTTGCTGTGCAAAAGCTCTTTAGTTTAATTAGATCCTGTTCATCAATTTTGGATTTTGTTGCCATTGCTTTTGGTGTTTTAATCATGAAGTTTTTGCCCATGCCTATGTCCTGAATGATACTGCGTCAGTTTTCTTCCAGAATTTTATGGTTTTAGGTCTTATGTGTAAGTCTTTAATCCATCTTGAGTTAATTTTTGTATAAGGTGTAAGGAAGAGGTCCAGTTTCAGTTTTTTGCATATGGCTAGCCAGTTTTCCCAACACCATTTATTAAATAGGGAATCTTTTCCCCATTGCTTGTTTTTGTCAGGTTTGTAAAAAATCAGATAGTTGTAGATGTGTGGCATTATTTCTGAGGCCTCTGTTCTGTTCCATTGGTCTATATATCTGTTTTGGTACCAGTACCATGCTGTTTGGGTTACTGTAGCCTTGTAGTATAGTTTGAAGTCAGGTAGCTTGTTGCCTCCAGCTTTGTTCTTTTTGCCTAGGATTGTCTTGGCTATACAGGCTCTCTTTCCGTTCCATATGAAATTTAAAGTAGTTTTATCTAATTCTGTGAAGAAAGTCAGTGCTAGCTTGATGGGGATAGCATTGAATCTGTAAATTACTTTGGGCAGTATGGCCATTTTCATGATATTGATTCTTCCTATCCATGAGCATGGAATGTTTTTCCATTTGTTTGTGTCCTCTCTTATTTCCTTGAGCAGTGGTTTGTAGTTCTCCTTGAAGACGTCCTTCACATCCCTTGTAAGTTGTATTCCTAGGTATTTTATTCTCTTTGTAGCCATTGTGAATGGGAGTTCACTCATGATTTGGCTCTCTGTTTTTCTATTATTGATGTATAGGAATGCTTGTGGTTTTTAAGCATTGATTTTGTATTCTGAAACTTTGCTGAAATTGCTTATCAGTTTAAGGAGATTTTGGGCTGAGAAGATGGGGTTTTCTAAATGTACAATCATGTCATCTGCAAACAGAGACAATGTGACTTCCTCTCTTCCAATTTGAATATACTTTATTTCTTTCTCTTGCCTGATTGCCCTGGCCAGAACTTTCAATACTATGTTGAATAGGAGTGGTGACAGAGGGCATCCTTGTCTTGTGCCAGTTTTCAAATGCTTCCGGTTTTTGCCTATTCAGTATGATATTGCCTGGGGTGTTGCCATAAATGACTCTTATTATTTTTGGATACATTCCATCAATAGCTAGTTTATTGAGAGCTTTCAGCATGAAGTAGCATTGAATTTTACGGAAGGCCTTTTCTGCATCTATTGAGACAATCATGCTGTTTTTGTCATTGGTTCTGCTTATGTGATGGATTACATTTATTGGTTTGTGTATGTTGAGCCAGCCTTGCATCCCAGGGATGAAGCTGACTTGATCGTGGTGGATAAGCTTTTTGATGTGCTGCTGGATTCAGTTTGCCAGTATTTTATTCAGGATTTTTGCATCAATGTTCATCAGGGTTATTAGCCTGGCATTTTCTTTTTTTGTTTTGCCTCTGCCAGGTTTTGCTATCAGGATGATGCTGGCATCATAAAATGAGTTAGGGAGAAGTACCTCTTTTTCTGTCGTTTAGAATGGTTTCAGAAGGAATGGTACCAGCTCCTCTTTGTACCTCTGGTAGAAATCGGCTGTGAATCTGTCTGGTCTTGGGCTTTTCGATTGGTAGGCTATTAATTACTGCCTCAATTTCAGAACTTGTTATTGGTCTATTCAGGGATTCGACTTCTTCCTGGTTTAGTCTTGGGAGGGTGTATGTGTCTAGGAGTTTATCAATTTCTTCTAGATTTTCTAGTTTATTTGCGTAGAGGTGTTCATAGTATTCTCTGATGGTAGTTTGTATTTCTGTGGGATAAGTGGTGATATCCCCTTCATCATTTTTTTATTGTGTCTATTTGATTCTTCTCTCTTTTCTTCTTTATTAGTCTGGCTAGTGGTCTACCTATTTTTTAATCTTTTCAAAAAACCAGCTCTTGGATTCATTGATTTTTTAAAGGGTTTTTCATGTCTCTATCTCCTTCCGTTCTGCTCTGTTCTTAGTTATTTCTTGCCTTCTGCTAGCTTTTGAATTTGTTTGCTCTTGCTTCTCCAGTTCTTTTAACTGTGATGTTAGGGTGTCTTTCCCACTTTCTCCTGTGGGCATTTAGTGCTATAAATTTCCGTCTACACACTGCTTTAGCTGTGTCCCAGAGATTCTGGTACGCTGTGTCTTTGTTCTCATTGGTTTCAAAGAACTTATTTATTTCTGCCTTCATTTCATTATTTACCCAGTAGTCATTCAGGAGCAGGTTGTTCAGGTTCCATGTAGTTGTGTGGCATTGAGTGAGTTTCTTAATCCTGAGTTCTAATTTGATTGCACTGTGGTCTAAGAGACTGTTATGATTTCCATTCCTTTGTGTTTGCTGAGGAGTGTTTCACTTCCAATTATGTGGTCAGTTTTAGAATAAGTGCGATGTGGTGCTGAGAAGAATGTATATTCTGTTGATTTGGGGTGTAGAGTTCTGTAGATGTCCATTAAGTCTGCTTAGTCCAGAGCTGAGTTCAGTGGAATATCCTCGTTAATTTTCTATCTTGTTGATCTGTCTAATGTTGACAGTCAGGTATTAAAGTCCCCACTATTATTGTGTGGGAGTCTAAGTCTCTTTGTAGGTCTCTAAGAACTTGCTTTATGAATCTGGGTGCTCCTCATATTGGGAATCTGGTTGCTCCTTGTATTTGGATGCGTATATATTTAGGATAGTTAACTCTTCTTGTTGCATTGATCTCTTTACCATTACGTAATGCCCTTCTTTGTCTTTATCTTTATTGATTTGAAGTCTGTTTTATCAGAGACTAGGATTGCAACCTCTGCTTTTTCTTGCTTTCCATATCTTGGTAAATATTCCTCCATCCCTTTATTTTGAGCTTGTGTGTGTCTTTGCACGTGAGACGTGTCTCCTGAATACAGCACACCAATGGGTCTTGACTCTTTCTCCAATCTGCCAGTCTGTGTCTTTAATTGGGGCATTTAGCCCATTTACATTTAAGGTTAATATTGTTATATGTGAATTTGATCCTGTCATTATGATGCTAGCTGGTTATTTTGCCTGTTAGTTGATGCAGTTTCTTCATAGTGTCAATGGTCCTTACAGTTTGGTATGTTTTTGTGGTGGCTGTTACCAGTTTTTCCTTTCCATATTTAGTGCTTCCTTCAGGAGCTCTTGTAAGGCAGACCTGGTGGTGGCAAAACCTCTCAGCATTTGTTTGTCTGTAAAGGATTCTATTTCTCCTTCACTTATGAAGCTTAGTTTGGCTGGATATGTAATTCTGGGTTGAAAATTCTTTTCTTTAAGAGTGTTGAATATTGGCCCCCAATCTCTTCTGGCTTGTAGGGTTTCTGCAGAGAATTCCTCTGTTAGTCTTGGACTTTCTTGAAGAAATGGGCTTCTCTTTGTGGGCAACTTGACCTTTCTCTCTGGCTGCCCTTAACATTTTTTCCTTTATTTCAACCTTGGTGAATCTGACGATTGTGTGCCTTGGGGTTGCTCTTCTTGAGGATTATCTTTATGATGTTCTCTGTATTTCCTGAATTTGAATGTTGGCCTCTCTTGCCAGGTTGGAGAAGTTCTCCTGGATAATATCCTGAAGAGTGTTTTCCAACTTGGTTCCATTCTCCCCGTGACTTTCAGGTACACTAATCAAACGTAAGTTTGGTCTTTTCACGTAGTCCCATATTTCTTAGAGGCTTTGTTTGTTCCTTTTCATTCTTTTTTCTCTAATCTCGTCTTCACGCTTTATTTCATTAAGTTGATCTTCAGTCTCTGATAGTCTTTCTTCTGCCTGATTTATTCAGCTGTCGATACTTGTGTATGCTTCGCAAAGTTCTCATGCAGTGTTTTTCAGCTCCATCAGGTCTTTATGTTCTTCTGTAAAGTGGTTATTCTAGTAAGCAATTCCTCTAACCTTTTTTCAAGTTTCTTGCCTTCCTTGCATTGGGAGGAGCTTGTTATTACCCACATTCTGAAGCCTAATTCTGTCAATTCATCAAACTCATTCTCCATCCAGTTTTGTTCCCTTGCTGGTGAGGAGTTTGTGATCCTTTGGAGGAGAAGAGGTGTTCTGGTTTTTGGAATTTTCAGGCTTTTTGCGCTGATTTATCCTCATCTGTGTGGATTTATCTACCTTTGGTCTTTGATACTGGTGACCTTTGGATGGGGTTTTTGTGTGGATGTCCTTTTTGTTGATATTGATGCTATTCCTTTCTGTTTGTTAGTTTTCCTTCTAACAGGCCTCTCTACTGCAGGTCTGCAGGAGTTTGCTGGAGGTCCACTCGAGACCCTGTTTGTGTCTACGGCCATACCACCCTGAATGCGCCCAATCTTGTCTGATCTCAGAAGCTAAGCAGGGTCGGGCCTGGTTATACTTGGATGGGAGACCCTGTTTGCCTGGGTATCACCAGCAGAGGCTGCAGAACAGCAAAGATTGCTGCCTGTTCCTTCCTCTGAAAACTTTGTCCCAGGGGGACACCTGCCAGATGCCAGCTGGAGCTCTCTTGTGTGAGGTGTCTGTCAACCCCAGCTGGGAGGTTTCTCCCAGTCGAGAGGGATGGGGATCAGGGAACCACTTGAGGAGGCAGTCTGTCCCTTAGCAGAACTCGAGCACTGTGCTAGGAGTTCTGCTGCTCTCTTCAGAGCCGGCAGGAAGGAATGTTTAAGTCTGCTGAAGCTGCACCCCCAGCTGCCCCTTACCCCAGGTGCTCTGTTCCAGGGAGACGGGAGTTTTATCTATAAGCCCCTGCCTGGAGCTGCTGCCTTTCTTTCAGAGATGCCCTGCCCAGAAAGGAGGAATCTAGAGAGGCAATCTGACTACAGCATCTTTGCTGAGCTGTGGTAGGCTCTGCCAAGTACGAACTTCTTGGTGGCTTTATTTACACTGTGAGGGGAAAACTGTCTACTGAAGCCTCAGTAATGGTGGACACCCCTCCCCTAACCAAGCTAGAGTGTCCCAGGTGGACTTCAGACTGCTATGCTGGCAGCGAGAATTTCAAGCCAGTGGATCTTAGCTTGCTGGGCTCCATGTGGGTGGGATCCGCTGAGCTAGATCACTTGGCTCCCTGACTCCAGCCCCCTTTCCAGGGGAGTGAACAGTTCTGTCTCACTGGCATTCCAGGTGCCACTGGTATGAAAAAAAACTCCTGCAGCTAGCTTGGTGTCTGCCCATATGGTAACCAGTTTTGTGCTTCAAGCCATATTTCTTTTATTGGAAAATATAGAACTTTTCCTTCTCACATTCAACTTCTTGAGAGGATCTCTTTGATAATGTGTTTATGTACACAGTTCACATCAAATATATATAACATGTGGATCAAAGTGTTAAGATATTCTTCTTTACATACAGTGTTAGTAGCTGACGATTCTTTTTTCTTCAAAAATAAATTTGGAAACTTGTCAGTCCATAATTTTTTTAAGTATTATTTTACTATCTCATGAAATCTGAAAGGCTAGAATACACTAGATAACTCTTGATTTCCACTCCTACCCTGCCATGAAGTGATAATTCACATCTGGCTATAACTTCATAAAAGGGGCAGGACGACCCACTTCCTAAAAGACCACTATTGACTTGAAGACCTGTGTCTCTTGTCTCACTTCTAAAAGTGATTTAAAACTCAATAACTCACTCTGAAATCCACTGTATAAGAAATAGTAATGTTTAGGGTCATTTAAAAGAAAGATTAGTTTAATAAATTTTGGCACCCTGTTTAATAGATAAAACCATGACCATGTGTTAAGTATAACCATATTTTGTGCAGAATGTGATTCAAAAGACTGATTTAATAGCTATAGTCCAAGAAGTGTTGAAAACTCTTGCCCAGTTTATGGTTTCCAATATAGGACACATATCAACAGAATAAGAAACTCAAGAATTAAACTGATGACTGTGTCGACCTCTGGAGGAACTCTTTTTTAAGACACAAAGCCAAATTTTCACCTTCATTTATGCACACTCATCTCCTGAAGGCTTCCTTATGCATTTACGTGTGAAGGAAGGAGAGGATTTGACTCAGTCTCTTTGTCTGTCATCTTTCTTCCTCTCCCATTCTGAAATAGCTTTTCACAGTTGAGGAAAAAATAAAGATTTGACCTTCCCACAGTGAATGATAACAATGATAACAGCTGATCTTTATATAGTGTTTATTATGTCACAGAGATCATTTCATGCACTTTGCTTCTAAGAACTCATTTATTCCTTACAACACTGTAAGTACTGTTATCCCCATTGCACAGACAAGAAAAATGAGCTTCTGTATTAGTCCATTTTCACACTGCTATAAAGAACTTCCTAAGACTGGGTAATGTATAGAGGAAAGAGGTTTAATTGACTCACAGTTCTGCATGGCTAGGGAGGCCTCAGGAAACGTACAGTTATGTGGAAGAGGAAGCAGGCATATCTTACATGGTGGCAGGTGAGAGAGAGAGAGAGTGTGTGAAGGAGGAACTGTCAAACACTTATAAAACCATCAGATCTTGTGAGAACTCACTCACTATCACAAGGTTTTTGCACAGACAAAACCACCCCCATGAGCCAATCACCTCCCACTAGGTCCCTCTCTCCACACGTGGGGATTATGGGGATTACAATTCGAGATGAGATTTGGATGTGGGCACAGCCAAAACATATCAGGTACAAACAAATAGTGGAGTTAAAAATCAAACATGGACCATCTGGCTCTGTAGTCCAGGCCCTTAACCACTACATTATATAACCTCTTGAGAGAGGAAAACTTAGATTGGGAATTATTAGCATCCAATTGCCAGTGCAAAAGGAAATGGAAGTCAGCACACCAGCTTATTACTTACCCAAGATCAATAAGAGACCTGCAAATACTTGACTCCGGGTTATAGACTTGGTAAATCCAAATGATTTCTCTCATGAATCCGAATCCCTGCCAGTAATGCAGATATTCTAACTTGAGACTTACCTTCCAGACTGAAAATGCCAAATGAGAAAAACCAAGTAAGTTTGAGTTTCTGCAGTTACAAAGTGCTATGGTTTGAATGTCCCTATCAAAACTCAGGTTGAAATAAAATTGCCATTGTAATGGTATTAGGAGATGGGGCCTTTAACAGGCGATTAGGCCATGAGGGCTCTGCCTTCATAAATACATTAATGTCATTGCAGGAGTGGGTTAGTTATCACAGGGGTGGGTTAGTTATTGTGGGAGAGGGTTCCTGATAAAAGCATAAATTTCACCCCCTTCCACTCCATCTTCAGTGCTCACTTCATCCTTCCACCTTCTGCCATGGGATCACCATCCCCAGATGCCAGCATGATGTTCTTGGACTTCCCAGCCCCAGAACCATGAGCCAAATAACTTCTCTTCTTTATAAATTGCCCAGTTGATTGTATTCTGTTATAGCAGCAGAAAACAGACAAGACATAAAGGAAGACACATAATTACCCTCCCCCAACAGTTCATGTTACCCCTCAACATTGTTTTAATCAGTGCAAGACTACCAAAGTGTAGGTGTCTGAACATCAGGGAAATGTAAATAGAGAAGGTAAATGAATTCAACCTTCCTTTTCCCTATACTCTCATTTCTGTCAAATATAAAAACCTGTGGGTTTTACCCTTGTTGCAGTTTACATAATCACATTCCAAATTACTTATGTGGACTTTTATGAGGGCTTTTTTTTTTTTACACCTCTCTCCTTTTTCTCATCAGCCTCTGCAATCAGCTTTATACAAGAGTTATATTTCATTCATTTCATTTTCTTTTCTTTCTGTTTCACAAGTTCTGGGACTTGGCTGTCAACCGAATCTTGAACTTGGTAATTAAATTGTTCATAAGCTCCAAACATGTTGTAACTCATGTCATATTCATGTACACTTCTCTGCCCCAACTTGATAAAATGAGTGATACTGGGACACCATTGTCATACACACCTCCAAACCTGGGTGTGTCCACTTCAAATGCCTGAACTTGCTCAAATAGAAATGGGATTACTAAAACAACTATATATCCTCACCATGCTGGTTTTAGTAGGAAGGATGCATCAAGGATAAAGCTCTCCAGTGAAAAGCATGGGGATGAAAGAAGGAAGTCTCTCTGAGGCAGAAGTCCTTTGGAAAAACTGAAGATGACATCCTAGATAATTTTGAAGTCTTATGTAGCAACAGAAGTTTATGTCATTAATTTAGCAAATAGTCATAGACAAAACATGCAACTTTAGAGCAAGTGCCAGGCTGTGCCAATAATTCCACCCTTCACCTCCACATGGGGTCAGTCCACAGAACAAAATACCAAAGGCCTTAGTGCTCAGGTCTTTTGCTCCTGACATTCTCCCTTCATCCTTTCCCTATCCCCACTTATCCTTTTTTAATGCACTGTAGATGAGTATGTCTTAATTTCTTAAGTTAATTTGCATTGGCATTAAGCACCTACTTTATTTATTTCCTTTCTCAACAACTCTCAGACTTTGATTCTTCACGTCCTTCCAGGGCCCTGCCCCATGCCTTCTGCTAAATGCTAAAGTCATGCAACAGTTTAGTACTGCATAGAGTAGGATGGCTAGCAAAAGGAAATCTCTCAAAGGAGCTTCATGCTCTCTGTGACTCAGGGTAGCATTATATGGCCTTCTGCACCCACTGTGGGCTGGGCTATGGCAGACTTTGCTTGCCCTCATTGCTCTCTTTGCTTTCCTTGATCTTGCCCCTGTCTGTCTTCATTTTCTCCCTTCTCACTTTCTTCCCTATTGTTACTTACAGTTTAAGTTATGGAAGAAAAACACTTAATGCTTATTGGCCACTGGAGGATACACCTCATAACTTGGAAAATGAAAATAAACACTTTAATAGTTTTGTACTTGATATGATGACTCTTTTAAACAAAACACTTTTTATCTAGGCAAGACCTTAGATTTATGGGAAAAGAAAGTTGCAAAGATAGTACAGAGAGTTCCTGTATACCTGTCTTCTAGCTTATGCTAATGTGGAAAACTTACATAAGTGTGGCACAGTTGTCCAAAAAATAAATTCACATTGGTATAATTCTATTCACTCAAATTCAGACTTTACTCATATTTCATCAGTTTTTTCATTATTATCCTTTTTCTTTTCCCAGATCTAATTCAGAATAACACGTGTGATACTACATGATGATTTAAAATGTTTACAAAAACAAGACCTCTACCTATGCTCCTATTAGTGTGTGTGTGTGTGTGTGTGTGTGTGTGTGTGTGTGTTGGTGTGTGTATATCTTTATTTAATAATAAAACTAGAAGGGCAATGAATTCGAAACGGAGGCTTTTCTTACTAGCCTTTTTTAAGATAGACATTGCTGACACATGGACAGGGATTGAATTAGTACAAATATTAAATATCATTAAGCCTTCTTTTTTGAGTTCTGTCAGCACATCAACTTCACCTGAAGAATGTTTGTAAAATACACATGCTTGTTCCCCACCCAAAATCTATTGAATCAGAATCTCTAGGGAGTGAGGACCAACAGTTGTGCTTTTAACACATCCACTCCCCCCTTGTATTGGACGGTAAAGGCCAGAAAAGATTACCTTAGGCATTCTCATTTCAGAAGCTAAAACAGACATTCAATTTTCTATACCCTAATTTGGGACTTATATCTGAGTGTTAATATATGCATGTAATACTTTGTGATGAATGTTAAATGTGTTTTAATAATGTTCCCTTGCAGAATATTCTTTCCTTTGCCGTTATTATTAAGACTATCTTGCATTGGGATTCATGCCCCCAGGCTTTCAGTTCTCTGAGCTATACTTGCATACACTGTCCTCAGTGAACCTGGGCTTTGGATCCAGATCGCCTTGAATTCAAACCCTAGATCTGCCACTTAAAGACTCAAGAAACGTACATAACCTTTTTGTAATTGTTCTCTATCTATAATAAATGAAAAGTATTACTAATTATTACTTACATGCGAGATTGTTGTGAGCGTAAACCACATGATGTGTGGAAGGTTTGGGACACAGCATTCTTTACCAATTCAGGGTAACCCTGAAAACTTAGAAAAAAGAGAAGATTCATATAAATCACAAATATTGCAAATGCATTTTAAATCCTCTATTTGTTCCAGTTTCTTGTACAGACAGGACTGCTTGCTACTAAGAATTTCCAACACAACCTCCAATTAAATAGTTCTTTGATGTATAGTGGGTACAGAAGAAGTCCAACTTATTTGCATTTGCAGAGTCAGGAGACCCCCCCAAAAAATGCTGGAGGTGTGAAAGCAAGAATCAGAATTTGTCAGGATTCTCCGTAAAGTACTAGCGGTTTTGTAGATGCTTTGCAGCTGTGGAACTATAAACACTCAACCGCAGACACCTCATTTTATATATCTTCTATGTGGTATATTTCCCTTGTGAAAATGTGTATTTTTAAAATTCACTCTGCAAAATGACAGTCAATGTTATCAAATATACACTTATATGCCCTTGATTGTAAAACCCACTACAAAGTTTATTACCTTAAGTTTAATAGAAAACAATTTTGAAAAATGGGAAAAAAAAATATATCTGTCACAGGGAAGTGGTTAGAGGTTCTAACAGAGGAGATTTCTTGTTGGAATAATTCGTTGTATTTTGGTTATACATTTTTTGTTTTTCTTTTGAATGTTGAAAAAGTTAAGAATATATTAATACATGGACAGGTTAGAAAATATGTAAATAATAGGTTGGTCAAATCCTGCAGATGACAAATCATGAGAGTTTGCCAAGCTAAGGGGCACTGGCCACTCATACCATCCCTTTATCTAACTCTTCCTCCTCATCCAGTCCCATAATAAAAAATATTAAGCTTGCACGTGGTACCTTCTCTTCTAGGCTACTTGTTAATGGGTCCTCTTAATTGGCTATGTATAAAATAAGATTCCCATGGGCAGAAATCTTTATCTGATCTGTTCATGGACATATCCAAGTGTCAATTAGATTTTGGCACACAGTAGATGTTTGGTAAATATGTATTGAATGAATAAGTGAATGAATGACAGGCACTGTGCTCCACATTGTAAACACATCATATCATTTAATCATTATAACATCCCTATGCTATCCCCTATGTGCTATTATTAGCTCCATGGTACAGACAATAATCAGGATAGATCAGGAAACTAACCAAGGTTACACGGCCAGTACCTAGATGGCAGGAGGCCCCAAAGCATGTGTACTAAGCATTATGGCACACTGCCTTCCTGTCTGGCATTCTTGGGACATGCATGTGTGAGCGATAAGGTAAGTCCAGGAAAGCGTGGGGCACTGGGAGAATGTAGAAGTAGGGATGATGGAATTTCATTTCCACAGTGAGAGCCCCCCATCCTGCTCGCATTGTCAGACCCGCACTTTTTGTTGTCTCTTTTCCTTCTGTCTTGCTACGTTTGCTTTGTCTTCTTCCTCGATAGTTTCCCAAAGACTTTAAACGACTAACTATCAAAGAAGAGAATATATGTGAAGTCACTAGTTACTTTTCTGCTCAATTAGCTATATATAGATTAACTTTTAAAAAAAATATTTTCCCCATACACCCACTCACATAACTGTGAAGCTTAGGAAAAATTTCGAGATTATCGTGGGTGGGCCCCATATAAATCCCAACACTGTCAATTCTCCCAGCAGCTTTTTCTTAATTCGTCATCAGTGTAGAAATCTAAATCAGCACTCAGTGAAATCTAAAAGTTCAAAAGATTTATTTCAAATTTCAAACCTCCTCCCTAATGTTCTGAGGCTGTGTCAACACAGGTAGAGAGAAGGGGAGAGCTGAGGGTATTTAAGAATCACATAATGTGAGAAACTGAGGAGACCCTAGGGATCTTTTAGCCCTACCCCCTCATTTACACATAAGGAAATGGGATCTGAGGCCAACAGCAAACTTGCCTGCCTGCTATCTGGGAAGTTCTATTAATAACACACTGTCATGGGGGGAAAATTCATAAGGTAATAAAGGTTTGTTATTTTCAAAGATTAACATTCTTTATTAATTACCACTTTTTTTGAAACTGACACAGCCACAAAAAACTCCTGTATAAGAAGAATTTGTCTAATAAATTGTATGATTGTTTATTGGGTATCTGTTTATTTTCTTAATTTTTAATTGTCTGTCAATCCTTCTTGATTTAAAGTAGTCACATAAATATATAAATGTAAAGAGTTAATATAACTAATTGAATTCATTTGAGGGAAAAAAATTAAATTTTCTTTTTAAAAAAAGAAAGAAAACATTAAAGCCAGAGGTAACATTAGCACAAAAAAATGTGTATAATCAAAGTCTAGAGGGAGGCCTAAACGTAAATCAAGCTTTCTAGTAAGCAAAAACAAAAGAGAAAACCTGGTTAACTCCAAGGTTCAGAATTGCTGTGATATGCAGACAAACCAGCTGTGAAGACACTGCACAACAGTCTATGATAAAAAGACTGGAGGGACATTTCTTGTTTGTATAGCAAGCGTCTACAATTTGCAATGCACTGTGGTAAAACAGAAACCGTAAGCTGAATGCTTTTGTCACTGAACTTATATTCTAGTTAGAAAAGACATAAGAAACTAATTGTGGCATTTAACTTATAATTTAGTTAGAAAAGACTAAAAAAGCTAACTGTGGCATGAATGAGAAAGAAATTACTGCTCTAATAGTGGTTCCAATACTGTGAGGCCACAGGAAAAAAAAAAGGATTCTGAAAGATAGGGTTTGGAAAGACTTCGTGGAGGAAGTGGCATATCAACAGGGACTTGAAGGCTGCCTAGATATGCAAAGAAAAAGTTCAATGGAAATACAGGATGAAAGAATTGGGTGGTCAAAGGAACAAACCCACTTGCTGATAGATTGTCAAAAAGTATAGTGTCTGCACTACTATGTGACGATGACATTTTTTTTCCCTTTGTCATCTAAAATTGCTATCAGGCCGGGTGCAGTGACTCACGCCTGTAATCCAAGCACTGTGGGAGGCCAAGGCAGGAGGATTGCTTGTGTCCAGGAGTTTAAGACAACCTGGCAAATATGGTGAGACCTCTCTACAGAAAAATTTTTAAATTATCTAAGCATAGTGGTGTACACCTATAGTCCCAGCTACTCAGGAGGCTCAGATAGGAAGATCTCTTGATCCCAGGAGGTGGTGGCTGCAGTGAGCCAAGATTGTACCACTGCACTCCAGCCTGGGCAACAGAGAGTGTTAGATTAATTAAATCTAAAAAAGAATTAATTAATTAAAAAAATAATATTGCTGTCAGTAAAGACTGACTAGTCTGTGTGATATTTATCATAGCTATATTTCATAACTCCAGTGACCTTTTTAAATAAAAAGTAAGGTCCAGTTGACCCTCCCTGTCTGTAGGTTCTGCATACATTCAACCAACCATGGGTCAAAAATATTCAGAAAAAATAATTTAAAAATACAATAAAAACTAATGTAGTCTGGGTGGGTGCAATAGCTCACACCTATAATCCTTGCAATTTGGGAGGCTGTGGCTAGAGGACCACTTGAGCTCAGGAGTTTTAGGTCAGCCTGGCAACATGGTGAGAACCTGTGTCTACTAAAAGTTTAAAAAATTAGCTGGGTTTGGTGGCATGCATCTGTAGTCCCAGCTACTGGGGAGGCTGAGATGGGAGGATCACTTGATCCTAGGAGGTGGAGGCTATAGTGAGCCATGATTGCACCGCTGCACTCCAACCTGGGTGACAGAATGAGACCCTGTCTTTAAAAAAAATAATAAAAATAAAAATCAATACAATATAACAACTATGTAGATAGCATTTATGTTATATTAGGTATTACAAGTAATCTAGAGATGATTTAAAATATAGGAAAGAATGTATGTAGCTTATAGGCAAATACTACGCCGTTTTACATCAGGGACTTGAGCATTTGCAGATTTTGGTATCCTTGGGGGGTCCTGGAACCAATACTTTGAGGATACTAAGAGATGATTGTCCATTAAAAATGTTTTACCATAAAGGAAACATTTTATCTCTTCTGTGTAAGTCTGTGACCTTTTGGGTGGAATCTGAACAATGTGTAAATGATAGTTTCCCAACAGTGTGCGCTGATGTGTAGGAGTAGAAAATGATCCTTTGGTTTTCATATAAAAACTTTCTTATGAAACATGAAGCTAACAATCAAGAAGATTAATCCCACCAGCGAGACACAAGGAATGCTTATTTTTTGGAAGTGAAGCTACTTCCTCATCCCTGAGGCAGCACATACACTTTTTCAATAATCCTTTATTTAACAAGATCCAAGAATATTAATATCTAACAGCTTAGCCTAAATTTCTTGAAAGGACCAAGCCCATTGTGTTGTCTCCTGACTTGATTTTCCCAAACTGTCATGGATTTTCTATCTAAGGAAGATGAGTTCCTTAGTTCTGGGAAAACACCATTGAGGAAGGATGCTTCAGAAGAGGAAGGGATGTCAGCCAGGGCAGATAAAATTAGCAAGAAATATTAAGATTAAGTGCTATCTAAGAGGTACAAAAATAATAGTGTTTCACCTCAATAGAATCTTATTGTTAAAAATACAGTGTATCTACAGTTCTAAAGATTATCAAAACACAATATTCTAGCCCCAAAACAGGAAAAGAATAATGATTCTTAAGAAAAAATTCTTTCTGGGCTGGGTAGGGTGGCTCATGCCTGTAATCCCAGCACTTTGGAAGGCTGAGGTGGGTGGATCATGAGGTCAGGAGATCGAAATCATCCTGGCTAACCCAGTAAAACCACGTCTCTACTAAAAATACAAAAAAAAAAAAAAAAAATTAGCCAGACGTGGTGGCACATACCTGTAATCCCAGCTACTCAGGAGGCTGAGGCAGGAGAATCACTTGAACCTGGGAGGCGGAGGTGGCAGTGAGCCAAGATTGCGCCACTGCACTCCAGCCTGGGTGACAGAGCCAGACTCCATCTCAAAGAAAGAAAGAAAGAAAAAAAGAAAGAGAGAGAGAAAGAGAGAGAAAGGAAGGAAGGAAGGAGGGAAGGAAGGAAGGAGAAAGAAGGAAGGAAGGAGAAAGAAGGAAGGAAGGAAGGAAAAATATTCTTTCCATCCATTACACACTGTAATGTAAAATGATGTGTCCCAGACAATGGTCTGTAAACCACATTTTGTAATTCCATTGTAAAAGATAATGTAGTGCGAGCAAGGCCAAAAATCCACTATTCTTTGGAAAAGTGTGCCATTTAATTCCACTGAAGATAAGGCAGTTGGCACAAGTCAACTTTTCCCGCTGGCTTAGATGTAGTTGTGCCTTTCAAAATGAGCTCTCTCATTTGCCAAATACAAAGAAGGGAATAGTGTTTTCTCAGAGGACCACAGGATATCAAACATAATTAAAAATAAAAGTAAGATTCCCTTTGAATCTAGAAGAAAACTCACCCAAATTTCTTGTACCAAATGAAGGCATACTGCAGATTTTATCACAGTCATTACCATAAGCAGTCAATAATTCCCTGAATCCCTGTTGGACAGAATTACATCAGGTACATGTGTTGTGATGTTTTCTGTTTTGAGTTCTGTTTGTTTTTTATTTATTGGTAATTCAGATAATCTCAGTTTCAGGAATTTGTTTTCTTCTCTTCTAAAATGGAGCTGATGTTCATCTCTTCCTTATGTTATACCTATATTTATGCACCAATTTCATAGAAAACCATCGTGCATTTTCCCATGGAATTTTGGGTGACAGTTTAAGATCAGCGTTTACTGTAATGGGCAGACTTAAAATGGTCCCCGTGATCCCTGACTCCTGGAGTTCACTCCCTTGTATGCTTCCCCCTCTTTGAATGTCAGCGGACCTTTAACCTAGAGAATACAGCAGAGTTGGCCAGATATATGTGATTCCATGGTTATCTTATGTAAGATTGGAGTGCATGTCTTGCTAGAGTCTTTTACTTCCTTATTGACTTTGAGGCATCAAGGGGCCATATTGGGGAACCCCACATGGCAAATAACTGCAGATGACCTCTAGGAATTGAGAGCAGCCTCCAACTGAGCCACCAAAGAAGTGAATTCTGCCAACAATCTGAAGGAGCCTGAAAGCACAGCCTTCCCTGGTTGAGCCTCAAATGAGACTGCAGCCCTAGCCAGTACTTTGATTACAGCTTTATGAGACCCTAAGTAAAGAAACAAGCATAACTGAGTCAGGATTCCTAAGCCACATAACCCGTGAGATAATAAATGTGTGTTTCAAGTGGCTGTATTTGTTGTACAGAAATAAAAAAGGAACATACTTACTAAAAAAGTTTTTAGCTGCTGTGAGTCCTGGTAATTGGATTTGTTTTCCAGTGATATCCATGGACATTGTGTCAATAGTGATGATTGATGCTGATTTGTTTTACTCTTATTTATTCAGGATCTGGGTATTAAAAATAAATTCAAACTTTCAACAGGCTGATCACCTCTGCCCTTCTCCCTATTAGCATGTGCATGTGTGTGTGTGTCCATGTGTCCATACATGAGTGAATGGATGTGTATTTAAGCTTAATCATGACACAGGGGGTTGTTTATAAAGGGTTTTTAGAAAACAAAAACGTTGTCTCTATGAGGCAGTTCCTTAGAAGCCAACTCTCAACAGTGTCTCAGTGTTTCCCTCCTGTAATTTTTCCACACATTATGCACTGGATTTTAGTTTGTGATACTCAGGATTAGTCATGAAACCAAGTCTTTTTGTGTTCTATGGTTTGACCAGCCCTGTGCAAGTCTCCAGGGAAGCACGAAGGACGGGTAAATCAGAGTCCCATCCCTTGAAGCATGGTGGTATTAGAACATCACTTAAAGGACAGGGATACGTTACCCATTTAGTGAGATAATCTAGAAGTCCTGGAAACTAACTTAGCTCACAAGATCATATTCATTAGCCAATTTACTTCAGAAACTTTAAGAAAATCACTTTACCTCCTCTGTACATTCCTCCTTCCCTCCTTTTCCTCTCTCCCTTCCTCCTTCCCTCCCTTCTTTCCTTCCTTCCCCATATTGTTATTAAATATGCTCATTATTAGAATAGTATCAAAGACACTGAGGCATTTTTAGATATCTTGTGAAATACTCCTTATTTTTGTCTCTTCCTTTAGATATCTTAATTATCAAAATAATCTAATAAGACTCTATTTGGAAATAAAGTGAAGGAGGGTAAAGTTGTGTTTTTAAATAGGCTGATCAGTGCTAGAAATAATAGGATAGTTTTAAATTCTAGCAATTATAGATCAAGGCTCCATATACTATTTCTAAAAAGTCTGTGAACCCCTGGGAAATGTGAATGTTTCCCATTACATCCTGCCAACGATTCTTATTAACCTATTGGTGACGTCTTTCCCAGAGGTGAAGCTTTGATCTGCTTGTCATCTCACATTCTGTCTCACCACAGTCTAGAGCTTCCAGGTCCATGGGGAACAAGGATAGGGCAGCAGCTTCCCTGTGCCAGGACTGACTGGGAAATTCCAGAATTCTATGACCAGGTACCTGGGAAGGGAGAAGAGCTCTCTGAGTTACAGTTAGTCTGGGAGCTTTTGAAGTGAAACTGTCATAGGGAAAGTGAAGGAATTTGCTTCGTGCAATCATCATGCCATAGTCTGACAAGCCAATGGAAAAAGAAAGAAGGAATTTTCTCTCAAGATGTCAAATAATTAGCTGAGTCATGAATGCAAGCAGGTAGGCAGAAAACAGATATTTGTAGAGAACTTATTTCTCTTTCTCCTAATGAAGTTTTTGAACAACAACGATAAAATGGACCTTTTGCCTAAGAAGCAATTTAACAACCATTGCTTCAGTAACATGAGAACCAATGTGATTAGAGTGCTTGTGCTCTGTCCCCTCATAAATGGTTAGTATTGAGGCCTTATAAAGAAATATAACATCTGCTTTTTATACATAAATACCTACACGTAACCATCCGCAAATAACTTACGAATACCCATAATAAACACAGAATCCATCATTATGTTAAATGCCACTGTGATTCTGAGCATTTTAATATGCTGTGAAGGCATCAGAGTAAAACAGAAACAAGTTATATCTAAATAGGAATGCCCAGTACATTTAAGGTAATGAGACGTTTTGCTAAATTCATATGTTAGCAATATGTCATGTGGAGTCATGAAGGATCAGAAATAAAAAACAATAATTGTCCAAGCCGTCAAGGAGGGATCAGAAGCAGGCTTTGATCCCAGGCTCTGAGTAGAGTTGCTGTGGAATTGTAAATTACATAGAATACAGGTGGCATCACCACAGATTCCTGTTTATGTATTTAACTTGTAACTTCTCATTCTGACATCACAGGAATATTTTTCCTTAACAAAGTGAAATAAAAAGTAAATAAGCTCTTTAATATTGGGACATAACCAAATCAGAGGGCAACACAAATTTACATGGGTACTTGTGAGGCAAAAGAAAGAAAATTCAAAATTCACTTCTAAAAGTGGACATTGTTTAAAGCACATTTTAATAAGTGTTACAGAGTGATGTTTCACTGTCACCTTTAAATACCCCTTACTGTTTCTTTGGGATTACCAATTTCAACATGAAGGTCCAAGTGAACTTTGCTAGAGGTGATTTGCACAGGCTCATATGCATCTCTTCCTCATATTCAGTGACCTCACATTAGTAGCTTTAAATTGGCCATGTTGAGAACATTGACACCACAGAAATTGGCAAAAACTAGAAATCAAGTAACACATGCTACAAGTCTTTTTTTTTCTTTTCTCCCTTCTTGGAAAATTGTAATCCAGTTGTTAAATATTTAACATTATAAAGTAGATCCTTGTTAAAAATATTCTAATCCTCACCAATGGTTTTATTTTCTTTCTGCCTCTCTTCTGCTGCCCCTAAATTAAAGTAGGTCTTTTTATTTGGGGCTAAGACTAGTTCCATCAAAATATAAAATAGATGAAAAGTGTTTTGGGGACTTTTTGCTCTCTTTTCCTAGACCTTTTCTGTTTCTCCTCTTGTCAAAATCTCACTTTTTTCCTTTACCTTTTCAGCCCTGCTTCAGCCCTAGTTCTTCCTAAACCAGAGAATTTTCCAAAAACTGCGTGAATATATATGCCATAGGCTGAAATAGTCTTCCCAAAAATTAGTCATTAAAAAAGTAGAGAAAGAAGATATAAGTTCTACATGAAACCCTATATAGATAGGAGTTCCTTCAAGTATTTTCAAACTTGATTAACAACAGAGTAAATTATTTAAGAATGATTTAAGAAATCAAAGTATGAGAACTTGGGGCTGATCCAAAGATGTGGGGATTCAGAGATGAGGGGCAGGCATAGAAGAGGAGAAGAGACTGAGTATTTGTCACCACGTAAATTCCTGGGCGAGTTGGGTAAATTTTTTATATAAGAAAACACTCCTTTTTCTTCTATATAAAATTTTTTTCAAGTGAGTTGTTAAGTTCATTGTGAGTCATGCATTCCTTTGTTCATGTGTGGACAAATGGTCCTTATTTTGTTGGAATTTTACACTGGCAGAGATCAATGGTACAACCTGGTGAACCCCCCACACCAAAGACACACAGGTGTACTTAAAGGCTGATCTTCTACAGTACGCATCTATGGACTAGCTTTGGGGTGTGTTCCCAAACACTCAGAGCCACCTTGAGCTGGGGAACTGGTTAGTACAAGTCTCTTTATGTGTCCCTTATTCTACAATCATGCACCTAGGGTCGTGCAAACATCCTGAAACCAACCCAAGCTCTAGGAGTCAGAAAAGGCCCTGAATGCATCTTCAATACAGGATCTGTGCACACAGCATGGCCTGCTTCTAGAAAACCAACGGGGCTCAGAGGCAGTCCAGACAGAGGCCTTATTTTAAGGGCTGATAGAATAGGCTGTGTTTCCCCAACAGCCTACCTTGGTGAGTAAACACCAACAATTAATTCATTTATTTACTCACTCAGGTTAGAACATTGCATTTTCAAGTTTCTAATATTAAATTTCTTTTTCTTTTTTCTGGAATAGAGACTATCTTATTCAGCTCAAAATACCATAGACTGAGGCTTAAACAAAGACATTTGTTTCCCACCATTCTGGAGGCTGGAAGTCCAAGGTCAGGGTGCCAGCCTGCATGGCAAGGGTTCTGGTGATAACTTTCTTCTTGGCTTGCAGATGGCAGCCTTCTCCCTGTTCCCTTACTTGGCAGAGAGACAGAGTGAGCCCTGGCATCTTCCTCTTCTTATAAGGATGCTATATTCCACCATGGGGGCCCAACCCTCATGTGCTTATTTAAACCTAATTACTTCCCAAAGACCCCACCTCCAAATATCAACACATTGGGAGTTAGGGCTTCAACCCATGAATTGTTAGAAGGGCGGGAGGTGGACACAAATGTTCCATCCATAATTCTAGCTGGTAACATCATTGTTAGAATCAGTTGCCTTGCCAGTCTCAGAAAACAGGACACTGAGATGCAAAGACATGTACATTTCCATTTGAGGCAGGGGCCAGGAGACAACTGAGAGGACACTGAGTTTAGAACATCGGATCAGGCATTGGGAGGGAATCTGGGTTGCTGGATGCAAGAGGCTAGTAAGGGGTGATGAGAGTTCTTCACATAAATCAACCTATAACTCACCCAGCCTCTGTGTCCCAGGGGCCTATCCATTATTGATCAAAATGTCAGTAGGCCTTTTGGGTTGTGTTTCAAAGAGTAACCATTATCTTAGAGATTCATAGCAAAATATGAGTGGTTCCCAGTAAAATACATCAGAGTTTCCTTTATCTTAGCTAGAAACACCTATTGGGACTTTTATCAAATTATTTAGGGGAAGAAGAAGGTTGAAAGCAAACTTCCAATTGAAAAGAAGCATATTTATTGAAGTTCAGAGGGCTGGAGCGTTGTTTTTTGATTGACAAAATAATGAACTCGCTGATAAGAGTCCAGAATTAGTTGGCTGAATTTGTATTCATTTCTCCATAAATTTGCCAAAGTTAGAAGAGAAAATCCATAGAGGCCAAATGAAGAACCATTTGATTAAGCATGTTATCAGCCTGGTTGTGGCCAAATTCCACCCTCATATATTCATGCACACATTCTTTGCTATGAGTTGCATATGTGCTTTGTGGTTGTGGGCAGATTTAGGTTTGTTTTTCTTTCTGAGTCTTTTCTGGTCCAAAAGCTCATCATTTAAAGTTTTGGAAGCAATTTAGAAAGCTATTAGATTCCCAACCCCCTCCCGACTTTTGGAACACTTGCAGTTATTTTTTTCTGGCACAAAAACAATCAAAAAGGAAAAAAATGTCAGGATATCTTCCAAAGAGAGACATAAAGGTAACATTTTATTTATACCATGATTTGTTTATTCTTATTTGTTGTTACCATAAAAGTTATTTAATTTTTTTGAACTGAAAGGCAGATGATTTTAGGGGATAAAAAACCTAAAATAAGAAGTGTTGCTATGTGATTACAGAGAATAGTTGCTTTTGTTCTGCCTGTGTTTAATTAAAGCACCATTTGAGAAATTCAAGAATCAGGTGGTACCGTTGAGTCACTGGACACATTTTTAAGCAGCATCTTGAAATGTGATATAAATTGATTTTAAATTTTAACTTTGTAATCATACACTTCCTCTAAATTGGGAATCATGAGAGCATTTCTTTTTAAGTAGTTTGTGATAATTTTGGAATTTGAAAGAAACTTTAAAGGTAATGTATTTAAAGTTACTCACAGAAGTATGTTGGATGTGTTGACTAGTAACTTTAAACATGTTTATATTGCTATTTTTCTAGCACTTGAAAAGTAATCATGTTTTATAGCCAAAGTCATCTCCTGTCCATAGAACAATTAACAGTCATAATTGATAGTTTTATGCATGAAAATTAAGTATTGCTCCTGCAAAACTGAGGAGTTAATGTCTTTACGTGCTTTTTCACAAACATTCCTTATAATGGAACACCAAATGCCTACAATTTGAACACATGGCTGGTGGAAAAAAAGAAGAAAAAGAAAATCAATCCTAAGCCAGAAATCTGAAAAAAGACAGTGACTTTGGGTCATTTTGTAATCATCTTTGGTGCTTCAGTGACTAAAAAATACATACAGAGTGCAAGAGCACCTTGCTGAATCCTACACCCTGCCCTCCTTGTGCAGTTATGTTACATGCAACTCCAAAGCCTCCACAGCTGTTGTCTCTACTCTCCATTCAAAACAATGCACGTGCAACTTTCCCTTGTGGCTGGCTTCATCCTCCACACACCAATGCTTTGTGTGAAAAGGTTTCATTAAAATTGAGTTTAGGGTAAGTACGGGATAGGTGGAGAAAAGATTTTCTTCTAATGGTTCTCCAGACCACACTGTTTAGCCTTCAGGAGACCCAGGAATTGATATGAGCAAAATGTTTTTACACATGAACTGTTCTTTAATCCCTTTTTTGCTTCTTCAATCCTTGAACTTCATTCCCTTTCTTTTCATTAACATTTACAACACACACTTTACAGGGAAAGAAAGTGAAAGATATGTAATGATTCTGCCTGCTACATCTGACTGTACTCCATTTCTCACATTCTATCCTCATCTTTTTCTAGCCACCTGAGTCTTCAGACAGTTTTACCATCTTCCCTATTTTAACCCCAATTTAAACATCCACAGGAAGCCAAACAAAATATGCCCATCTGCTCCAGATGTGTCAAATCAAGTTCTGCTATTTTAATTTTTTTTCAGGCAAACCCTCCAACAAATGTATAAACAGGTTGCTTTTTAGAAGAAGTAAAGATTAATGTCTCTCTGGGAAAAAAAATCCCATGCATTTTGGAAAGTCTGGCTGTTTTCCCCTTCAAAAAACTTCATGTAAACTAAATGCATGGCTTGATCCTCCCATGTACCAGAAGGGGAGCAGCATCTTTGAGCTCTCTTCCCAAATCCTCTGCTTGGTCTGGGCGTATCCTGTGAATGAGGAGAGAATCTACCCCACAGCCAGATGCTTGCATTTGGCCACAGTTCATTTCCAGGCAGCCTGGAAGAGAGCATCCCACAACATTGAACAGAGGCAGCCAAGATACTGTCGGGTGATCAGGACAGCTCCCGCCTCTGTGTTCCTGTGGAGCCTCCTTCCTCTCCAAGGAATTTGTCGCATGGGACTGCATAATTCAGTTGTCCATTCAGTCAACAGTGATTTACTAACAACCTACTTTGTGTTAGGCACTGTTCCAGGGTCTGCGCATTCAGCAGTGAGCAAAATAACACAAAATGCTTGCTCTCATGAACCTGGAGACAGACGGTAAGAATATACAGCAATAGGCAACATGGTAGGTGGGGATGAGTGCTCTGAATTAAAATAAGGCAGGACACAGAGATGGAGAGTGACCTGGACAGGACAGGGTTGGCAGCTCAGACGTGCGTTATCTACAGTGGTCAGGGAAGCCTCTCCAGTGAAAGGACATTAAGACGGAGCTGAAGGAAGGGAGAGAGTGGATGAAAGAGCAAAATCCCTGGAATTGGGACATGCTTGGCAGGTTGAGTGTCCACAAGAGCCCCAATTAACTACAGGAGGGTGAGCAAGGGGAGAGTAGAGGGAGTTGAGGTTAGAGAAGTAACCGTACGTCAAATTATGGAGGACTGAGTTTCTCAAACTCCAGTGTCTGCGCAAATCCCCCAGGGATCTTGTGAAACCACAGGCCTTGATTTAGAAGATCTGCGGCAGGCCCAGGGTCTGCATTCCTATCATGCCCCCAGATGATGCCCCTGCCTCTACAGTTCCCCAGACCATGCTTTGAGTAGCAGAGATGAAGGCCTTCTTGCCCACAGTACAAATTCTGCTATTTCTTTCCTGTTAATTTGAGTTGGTATGCAACAACTGTACATATATATGGGATAAGAGTGATATTTCAGTGCATGTATACAGTGTGTAATGATCAAATCAGGGTAGTTAGCATATCCTTCACTGTGAACATTTATCATTTCTTCATGTTGTGAACATTCAAAATCCTCTCTTCTAGCCTTCTGAAAAGATACCCCAGAGTATTGTTAACCATATTCACCCTACAGTGCCACAGAACACTAGAATTCATTCACCCTATCTAGCTGTAACTTTGTATCTATTAACCAAACTCTTTTCATCTTTCACTCTCCCATACCCCTCCCTGCCTCTAATGACTACAGGTCTATCTCTGTTTCTCTGAGTTCAATTTGTTTTAGCTTCTACATATGAGTAAGAACATGTGGTATTTGTCTTTCTCTGGCTGGCTTATTTTAGTTAACATGATGTTCTTCAAGCTGATCCATGTTTGCTGCAAATGGCAGAATTTCATTCTTTTTTACAGCTGAATAGTATTCCATTGTGGATGTGTACCACATTTTCTTCATCCATCCATCTATTGATGGACACTTAGATTAAAGGTACTCTGCTTTTACAATGAGTGAAGTGGAAATTTTTTGAGGCTTTTCTTTTTATGAGACAGGATCTCATTCTGTCCCCCAGGCTGGAGTGCAATGTCACAATCATAACTCACTGCAGCCTCCACTCCCAGGGCACAAATGACCTTCTGCCTGAGCCTACTGAGTAGCTAGGACTACAGGTATGCACCACCACACCCTGCCAATGTTATATTTTTTGTAGAGGAAGGTTCTCCCTGTGTTGATGAGGCTGCTTTGGATGCTTTTAAATAGAGGGGAAATAGGATCAGACTCATTTTTAGGGAGCCCCTCTGGCTGCTCTGTGAAAACAGGGCAAGGGAAGAAGTAGGAGACCTCCTGGGAGATAACTGGAGTAGTCTGGGTGAGATACTTCAGTGCCAGCATCTAAGGTACTTGCAGGTGGGACAGCCACAACGAATGCCACTTCAAGTGAATGTGAGGATCAGCTCTGCTGCCCATGTGGAAACATAAGTAAGGTTGTTACCTGTGGCCTTGCAGAAGCCTGCAAGTCAAAGGCCTTTTGATGGTTGGTGAAAATCACATCTGATATGCGTGATTCCAGGAACCTCATCTGCCTCATTCCTGAATTTAATTTCTATCCATGACGCACATATTACTATTGAATTAAACGTGAAGTCATTGCCTCCTGCCATTGTAATGTATGCATGCTATTGCAGAGGAAATGTTTTTATCTACCTCCCAAAGAAGTAAGCATAACTTGAGCTCGCATTACAAAATGACACAATAAACTAAAAGGGAATTCATTTAATATTTTTAAACATGATTTTGGTGTCCTTATATTTAGGGAAATATTTTATTGTAAGTTCATCTTACAATAAAATTTATAAGGGAAAGATATTTTATTGTAAGTTCATCTCAGGACAAGAAACTTCACTTGGCATAGAAATTAACATCCAATCTGCAGCCTGTCATTGTAGTGAGATAGTCTTGAATTCCCTAGCTAAGTTATTTACCTAAACAAAGTCTTGTTCACTTTGAATTTCCTAGCTAAGTTTTTTACCTAAACAATCATTATATATGTTTCAAAATATTTAAATTTTTCCCTTCCCTCTGATTTTATAATTTTCTTGATAAACCTTCCTAAATATCTTTAAATTTCACTGATCTAATGGTTCTTAACCAGGGGTGATTTTGCCCCCCATCAAGGGATATTTAACAATATCTGGTGACATTTTTAACTATCGGGAGTTGGGGGATGCTACTGGTATGCAGTTGGCAGAGGCCGGGGATGGTTAAGCATTCTGCATACCTGGGAGGGCCTTCCATAACAGAGGATCGTTCATTCCAAAATGTCAGTAGTGCCACATTTGAGAAACCCTGGCCTTCTGGTGACCACAAGGCCTTCAGCTACAGAAAATAAAATTCACCAAAGATCCCCACCGCCATGCTTTGAAATCCTTCACAGTTTGCACTGAGCCATGCTTCCCACAGGCTGCTCCAATGAAGGGGATTACTCTGAAGGCCAGCTTTGGCTCCTGGATTCTCCAACATCCGTGTCAAACCTTTCTTATGCAGCACAGTAGCCTCAGACATTTCCAGCTCACTCCCACCTTTCTCCCAGGACATTTTTCCTATAAAATTCTTGCACATTTAATCTCATTTAGAGTCTGTTTCTCAGAGATCCTGGATTAATATATCATGGCATTAAATCATTGAAAATAATGAATTAATGATCTTTCCTCATTGTAGTGATATGGGAAGAAAACGTTCTGATACACAGAACACAGAAATGGCTCAGAAATGAGAAACTGACTACTAAATTGTTAGTAAAAGCAACAGAATAAGTAAGTGAAAAATAGAGCAATTTGGGGGGAAAAAAGTTGAGAAACCCCAATCTTCAAAAAAAGGATAAAAGTCTTAGCTTTTGTTCATGTGTTATTTAAAACCCAACTCAGGCCTCAACTGAAACAACTAAAATTAGGAACCAAATTTGCATCCCCTGCCCATTCACACTTTTGGAACCAGAGTGGTTCTGGACATAGTCATGAGGTCATCATTCCTAATTAGAGTAGGAATTTCAATTCTTGGGTTTCTAACCCAAATCTCGCTATCCTCAGAAAGCTTGACAGTATTTGCAGCTCTGCCCATTAGATGAGATCTACCCATTGCCTTTGGTCAGGAAGAGTCCTATGTATGGACACATCACCACAGACCACTCAGATTCTCTCTTACCTTCCCTAGGACACTCTGCCTCCCTTCCTCCTTTCCATGATACTCATCACTCTGGGTAGACTCTGCCCAGGCAACAATTGCCCTCTGTGGTTTGCCAAGCCCCATCCTGCTTTCTGGGAATAGATGAGTCCCTCCAAAGATGGGCATGTCCCCAGCCACCCACCACTGTGCAGGTGGCAGCTGACGTCTATTGTCCTGCAACTCACATATCCTGATCTCTGCTCTGTTATGAACTCCAGCCAGAGAAATATTCAGATCTTATTCCTGATTCATAAGAGACTGTGTTTGCCTTGGATTTAACCAGGTCTGATGACTTTCAGGATTTATTATGTTGATGAATAAAGGGAAATTCTCTCCCTTAAACTAACACAATGATCTCTCTGAATCAGATTCTCCCTATACGCAGCCAGCAATACTAGAGAAGCCCCAGAGACGCTGCTACTTGAGGTCTGGCCTACCGCAGAGCTGGCATTTATGTTGTGATGATAAACATTCTTGAAAAAACCCTGAAGGAGATCTTGGCATTTTCCTAGTGCCTTTATGTGCCATACCGAGTGCAAGCTGCTTTTCATGTGCTAACTCATTTAATTCCTGCAAGAGTCCTGTGGCATGGGTATTTCTTATTCCCATTTTACTGACAAGGACACTGAGGCTCAAAAAGTTGTTTTTTTGTTTTGTTTTGTTTTTGAGACGGAGTCCCACTCTGTCGCCAGGCTGGAGTGCAGTGGTGTGATCTCGGCTCACTGCAACCTCAGACTCTCTGGTTCAAGCAATTCTCCTGCCTCAGCCTCCCAAGTAGCTGGGATTACAGGCACGTGCCACCACGTCCAGCTGATTTTTATATTTTTAGTAGAGATGGGGTTTCACTATGTTGGCCAGAATGGTCTCGATCTCCTGATCTCATGATCCACCCACCTCGGCCTCCGAAAGTGCTGGGATTACAGGCGTGAGCCACCACGCCCGGCCAAGGCTCAGAAAGTTTAAGTGACTTGCCCAATATCACAATGTTAGTAAGTGGTAGAGGTATAATTTGGATTTTATTTGAATTGGAAAAGGCTGTGATCTTTCTAGGTGATATTCTAGGTAACACTAGTTTCCAGCAGGCACTCTCCATTACCTGCGTCTGTTAGGTCTGAGTCTGCTATGGTTTTCTGACTGATGTATAGGGTAACACAATTAAGGAACTCTCCACTGGAAGGCCAAGTCTCCACTCAGGCACGTAGGTAGCTGGCAGTCCTCCTTGATTCTGCTAGCCAGAGCCAGCTTATTGAAAGCAAAAGCAGTCTGTTAGGACAGTGCCCAGACTTCTGACTTCACTACGGAGGCTAGGAACCAAGTCAATATCATCAGTCATTACTTTCCATCAATCTCCATCATTTACATGCAGTAGGTGCTCAGTAAATGCTGATAAATTCCTGTATGAATACTAAATAAATGAACAAACAAGAGCATTTGTCTGTACAAGTCACAGAGTTTTAGAATAGAATGTAAGTGTGAAGCTCGACAAATTCAAACTTCTGCAATATCCCCACCAAGTGGTTATCTAAATTCCGTTTGACTTCCCTTGGCAGGGAATACGCACGCACACTTTCTAAGGGAGTTTTTCCACTTCATATGACTCTGGCTGTTCAGAAGGAATCACTAATCAAATGAGATCTTTGAAAAAAGTCAAGAAACTGGAAATAAGTAGGAATTGCTTTACCTGATGCTTATCAGCTTACAGGCTTTACTGCTCCAAAAATTTGGTTCGATTTGAAAACATTATGCTAAGTGAAATAAGCCACACACAAAAGGGCAATTATTGTATGATACCTTTTATATGAGGTACCTAGAATAGGCAAATTCATAGAGAGAGAAACTAGAATGGAGATTGCCAGGGGCCGTAGAGGGAGAGTAGTTATTGCTGAATGTGTTTGGGGTTTCAGTATGTGGTGAAAAATTCTGGATACAGATGCTCGCATGTCATTGTGGGTGTCCTTCATGCCACTGAATTAGTTTTTTGTTTTGTTTTGTTTTTTCAGGTAAACCATGAATCACATTTTATTTTATTTATTTTGTCCTTTCATTTTTTTTTTTTTTTTTTTTTTTTTTTTTTTTTTGAGACAGAGTCTTGCTCTGTTGCCAGGCTGGAGTGCAGTGGTATGATCTCGGCTCACTGCAACCTCCACCTCCTGGGTTCACGCTATTCTTCTGCCTCAGCCTCCCAAGTAGCTGGGATTACAGGTGCCCACTATGATGCCCAGCTAATTTTTTGTATTTTTAGTAGAGATGGGGTTTCACCGTGTTAGCCAGGTTGCTCTCGATCTCCTGACCTCGTGATCCACCCACCTCGGCCTCCCAAAGTGCTGAGATTACAGGCATGAGCCTCAACTTTTATTTTACTGAAGTTCAGATGGCACATGTGCAGGTTTGTTACATGGGTAAATTGCATGTTACTGGGGTTTGGTGTACAAATTATTTTGTTACCCAGGTGGTGAGCATAGCATAGTACCCAATAGGTAGTTTTTCCTTTTTTTTTTTTTTTTTTTTTGAGACAGAATCTCACTCCGTCACTCAGGCTGGGGTGCAGTGGTGCGATCTCAGCTCACTGCAACCTCCGCTCCTGAGTTCAAGCGATTCCCCCTGCCTCAGCCTCCTGAGTAGTTGGGATTACAGGCACCTGCCATCAGGCCCCCATAATTTTTGTATTTTTAGTAGAGATGGGGTTTCACCACATTGGCCAGGCTGGTCTCGAACTCCTGACCTCAGGTGATCTGCCTGCCTCAGCCTCCCAAAGTACTTGGATTACAGCCACGAGCCATGGCACCCGGCTGGTAGTTTTTCTTCCTCGTCCTCCTCCCAACCTCCATCCTCAAGTAGCCTCCCCCCAACAGTGTCTATTGTTCCCTTCTTTGTCCCCATTTGTACTTAGTGTTTAGCTCCCACTTATTAAGTGAGAACATGCAGTATTTGGTTCTCTGTTCTTGCATTAATTCGTTTAGACATGGCCCCTCCAGCTGCATCTATGTTGAGCAATTAAAAAAGGTTAAGATGAGCTAAGTGAGTGGTATGCATCTGTAGTACCAGCTACTCAGGACGCTGAGGCAGGAGGATCACTTGAGCCCAGGAGTTCAAAGCCAGCCTGGGCAACATAGTGAGACCCCCATCTCTTTTAAAAAATATTTCAGATGATAAATTTTATGCTATATGTATTTTACCATAATACAAAATTGGTTGAAGAGGAGTACCTATAAACACAACAAAGAAGTGTTTAACTCATCAATTTCAGATACACAGTAAAAGAATGTATATGAGAATTGGTCAAGGACATTCTGAGGCTTTAAGCTTCAAGTCAAGAAAAACAACTGCCTTTCTGAAAACTTACACCACTCACAGAGTCTGGTGGGCTATGAATTTGATGGTACAACTTTTAACTTGACAGTGTGGAGATCAAGGGTATAGGAATGTAAAAAGCTTTGAAAAGTTTGAGAGTGGAGTTTGCACAGCTGGACACAGGGCACCACAAACACAGGTGGTGCATTTGTGCCTTTGGTGGACAAAGTATCACCCACAATGCACAGGCGCTTCCCTGGCTGGACAATAGGTCTCTCTCTCCATCCCCTCTCTCTCTGTTTCAAGAGAAGCCATTTTACGTAGGACCTTCCACTCTGAATATGAGGGGTATATCATTTCCCTCTCAAATCCAGACTCCTCTAGTTGAATGGCTGACAGCCAACAGAAGGGGTGTATGCACCCTTCATTAGGCCAGATTTACTGTCCGCCTTCCATGAGTGGTTCAGCATGCTCTCTGTCCAGCTGTGGCTCCTGCCTGCAAAGCGTGCCATCAGCTTCCTGGTTCAGAGAGAGCTAATTTTCTCTAATTGCTTCCAATGAGAGGTGGGAGGCAGGAGGGTATGTGTCCCATTCAGAGCCGCTGTTCTCATCAGCCTCACCAAGCAGTGAGAGCAGCTTTCACATTCAAGGTCTTCTTTCCATTATTTGGGTAAAAATATTTTGTCTCATAACCTGGGATTTAAGAATCTTCAACAGGTTGCTCAACCCTTAAAGATCTGACCCACCTGGCCTTTAATAGATTTAAAGACTTTATTTGGTTTTATGATTTTTAAAGGAATCATAATTCCTACTTATTTAAGAACTTTAATTCCTATATAAGAATAATTTATTCTCATTCATACTTGTAAAAAAAGTGTATCCATTGTTTTAGAAAAGGGGAAAATAGAGGAAAGGTTAAAAAAGAAAACTAAAAGGCATTTGGTGTTGCTTAGATGTACATGTTTTGTAGTATATATATGTGGTTTTGATCATAAATAATGTATCAAAGACCATTTGATACATTTGATAATACCAATTTCTGTTCTTTTTTCTGAAATCTTAGAATTGAGTCCTTAGAAGAAATACCAAGCTAAAGGGCATGTGAATTTCTAAGTTTCCTGGCACTTAATTCCAAATTGTTATTCCAATTTCTAGTGTGCCATACTACATCTTTATTAGCATTCAGGATTATCTTCTTGGTTAATATAGTAAAATATCATTTTGTTGTTTGAATTTTCATTGCTTTGATAATTGATGATATTTAAAGATGTTGAGGCTCTTTTTTTCTTTTTCATTTGCTCAGCTTTTCTGAAAACCTTTAGGAGACAAGTTTCTCCCAAATTTTTTCTACTGAGATTTATGCATTACTGATATGACTTCTAACATATAAGCTAGTTAACATCAAGAGGATTAGTCTATTACACCACTTGTCACCTGGGGCAAGGTAGTATCCAGTTCATTAGGGTAAAGGTCAAGTAAGTGTTTTGTTTGTTTAAAGGGGAACACGGGTAGGAGTTATCCCAAAGTTAGAACGCAATGAAACCCAACTATATAGTAAAATATATTTGGGGCTCAACTCTGTTAGCCATCAAAGGTAGTACAAAACATCAGAAGATGAAGAGGGTTTTGAAAGAAAGAAGGGCCATGTCAGATTAAGCGGTAGAGGAACATCAAGATAATTTTTTTTCTATTAGAGTTTCTCTTTTAGGGTTTCTATTAGAATTTCTCTAATAGGGGGTAGAGAAACAGCAAGATAATTTTTTTTCTATTAGAATTTCTCCATTAGAGTTTCTCACCTGCAAGGTGTTGACTTTCCAGTTACCTGGCATTTCATTCTACTTTTTGGAATGGCCTGAGCTGAAATTAATCAGGCTCTGTTGATGATGCATCCACCAGGGTTTCCCATTGGATGCTTAGAAAAAATTCCGTCACAGAATATCTGTGTCTTGTCTTCCTGGGGGCTAGGAGATCCCCCAAATTTTTCTCTTCTGTTCTTGTTTGATAAAGGATGTGTGGAGGACCTGGTGCTTGAGAGTTTCAGTTTGACGTAAAGGTACTAGTTCTGGAGAGTCTCTTGGGCCACTTTATGTTAACAAAGACTCTCTTGATCAGCCTTTAGTTAAGCTTCTCTGAGCTCTCTCCTTGACTAGGCTTCAACCTTGGGCTTCTGTGTCAGTCCTTGTGGAGTCTGGTTTTAGCAAGAATCTTGCAAAGTCAGTTTAGAGAGAATACCCCACCTTTTATATCTGATCAATTTCCTCAATCCCCGCCTGTAATGTATAAGCCCTTGACCTGCCTTGAGTAGAAATCTCCTACCCTTCATGTCTCCTCCTAGTAATTTTCCATCCACTGACCCCACACTCTGCTCTTTGACTCTAAATCTTCATTTGTCCTTGTTGTCTTCAATGTCGAGGCCAATCTCTTTCCCCTACCATAATACCTCTATTGAAATAGTCCTGAACAAAGTCTTCCTTGCCATTTTCACACGTGCCAGAATAATGCTTGCCTCCCTGCCTGCCTGCCTTCCTTCCTTCCTTCCTTCCTTCCTTCCTTCCTTCCTTCCTTCCTTCCTTCCTTCCTTCCTTCTTTCCACAGAATCTCGCTCTGTCACCCAGGCTAGAGTGCAGCGGTATAATCAAGGCTCACAGCAGCCTCGGCCTTCCAGGCTCAAGTGATCCTCCCAGCTCAGCCTCCCGAGTAGCTGGGACCACAGGCACATATCAGCACGCTTGGCTAATTCTTTTTTGCTTTTTTTTGTTTGTTTGTTTGTAGAGACAAAGTTTCACTATATTGCCCAGGCTGGTCTCAAACTGCTGGGCTCAAGCAATCCTCTTGACTCAAGGTCCCAAAGTACTGGGATTACAGGCATGAGCCACTGCACCCAGCCTCACAATTTTTTCTTTAACAATGCCCAGAGCATATGCTGAGCTTCCCATCACTCTCTGGGGCGGAATGGAATATTACACAACTGGCACGGTAAAGAATGCACTTGGTTTTGGTGGTGGATAACATTTTCCTTTGCACCTGAAGCACTTCCACAAATAGCCCGTTTGTCCTCCTTGCAATTAAATTAGAAAAACTGTCTCTAAGCTTGGTTTGACCTATCTGTAGCTCTTTGAAAAGACTGCTTGATCTTTCCTCACTCTCCGTGTACCTAAATCTTGGTCAGGCTCTGTCCAGAAATCAATAGGAAACATAAAACCTTGAAGCATTATAAAATCAGGCATTCTAAACTGGAAAGGGCCTTTGATTATTTAGCCCAAATGCATCACCTGTTTTACAGACGAGCAACCTGAAGTTCGGAGAGGTGGAACTTCCTCCAGGTCATCTGCTGCACTGGTGATAGAGGCAGGACTAAACACTCTCGGTGCAGTGTTCCTTCTCTGAGTCATGTTGACTACTATATGCTCATTCACAGTCACAAACTAAAAATCTCAGACAAGTCAAAAGCATGCAATTACAGGACCAGAAGACTCCTCAGTGATTATCTGGGAGTCCAGGCATCCAAGGGACTTGACCAAGTTTTTGCAGCTATTGATGGTAGACCAAGTACGGAAATACACTTCTCTTGACTCTCAGTCCAGTGCTCCTTTCCCTGCAGTATTCTGTGCAATACCAAAAGACATACATCTCCAGGATTGGCTGAGGTTAGCAATTAATATGGTATTTTCAGTCATGTCTACTTGGAGTAGGGGGTACTGATTTTTGTTTCATGTGTGTTCTTGAGACTTTTTGATGAGGTTCCGTATGCCTCACTCTAGGTGATGTTTTTATTAGTACCATGTTGTCTTCCTATAAAGAGTTTTTATGGTGAACAGAAAGCTGTCTGGATTCTTGCTATGGTTGTAGGCAGGAGGGAACATGGTGTGTGGCTTCTGAACAAACTCTGGCTGCTCTTTAAGTTCAATGAAGTGAAAAAAAGGCAAGTTAATTGACTACAGACATATGCAAGAGAGCTCTCAATTGAGCCATAAGATCTTTTGGAATGTGGGTGTTTACAAGGTAGCTATAAGCACTCTCATAAGTACTGCACCTGTGAATCATGGACTTTCATTGTACATAGCTTTCCACTGCTTGCTTCTTGAGGCTACTGTTCAGCCCATCAGTAATTTTTAAAGATCCTTTAGAAAGTTATACAGAGGAATGCAAATGTGAATAAACAAGGCGCCTCTACCTACTGATGGCATCTTCGATATTTACATTGGCCTGTTGAGTTTTATCAGCTGGATATTGCTATAAAACACATCACCTGAAAATGAAGTGGCTTGAAATAATGAATATTTGTAGTTGTTCACAAACCTGTGGGTCAGCTGGGCGGTGCTGCAGATCTGAACCAGGTGTGGCTGATCTTGAATGGGCTCTTTCCTGCTGCGGAAGGCAGCCAGCAAGGTAGGTGGGGGCTGATGGTCAGGGATGGCCTCACTCCTATGTTTTCCCATTGGCTGACTATCAGCCAGGGCTGCAGTGATGACTGGTGAAATAGTTTGGATATTTGTCCACTCTAAATCTCATGATGAAACTTGATCCCTACAGTTATAGGTGGGGCTTAATAGGAGGTGTGTGGGTCATGGGGGCAGATCCATGATAGATGGCTTGGTGCCATTCTGGCAGGATCCAGTGAGTTCTCACTCTTAGTTCCTGAGAGATCTGGCTGTAAAAAAGAACCTGGCACCTTCCTCTCCTCTCTTTCTTCCTTTCTCTCTGGCCATATGATGCCTGCTACCCTTTACCTTCCACCATGAGTAGAAGTTTCCTGGCCGGGCACGGTGGCTCACGCCTGTAATCCTAACACTTAGAGGCCGAGGCAGGTGGGTCACCTGAGGTCACGAGTTCGAGACCAGCTTGGCCAACCTGGTGAAACCCCGTCTGTACTAAAAATACAAAAATTAGTTGGGCATGGTGGCAGGCACCTGTAATCCCAGCTACTCAGGAGGCTGAGGCAGGAGAATTACTTGAACCCGGGAGGCAGAGGTTGCAGTGAGCCGAGATTGTGCCATTGCACTCCAGCCTGAGCAGCAGAGCGAGACTCCATCTGAAAACAAAACAAAACAAAACAAAACAAAAAAAACTCCATGCTTCTTGTATAGCCTGTAGAACTATGAGCCAAATAAACTTATTTTCTTTATAAATTGCCCCGCCACAGGTATTTCTTCATAACAATGCAAATGAACTAAGACAACAAGTCTCTGTGTTCTCCTTCATCTATCATACTACCCGAGGTTTGTTTACGTGGTAAAGACAAGGTTCGGAGAGAAATGGTTGAAACCAGCATAGCTTTTTGAGACACAATGCCACTTATGCCACATGCTATTGGCCACAGCAAGTCACAGAACATCTGGATTCAAGAGGAGGGAAATGGATTCCACACCTTGATGGAGGAGATGCAAAGTCATATCACTTGGGACATGGATACAGGGAGGGGTGCAATTTGGGATGTTTTTGCAATTAACCTACCACAGGCTTAAGGAGGCTTTTAGGATTTACCTTCTGCTCTAAAGAGTTTCAACCACCATGGCTTAGAGAACATTTCTTAAAGCTCAGTCATCTTTCATGTATCCATTGTTCTCCAAAGGGACTAAGTTTTGTTCCATGGTCAGTCTTTTCCATGTGTTCTTGGACCTTATACAAAACCCAAGCTTGGAATTACAGCACCTGGATTTATTCATCAAGCATTCGCCAGTTCCTGGTTCTATGTATGTGTTCACAAAACTCAGAACAGGGCATTCCTCTGAATAGAGAAGAAGAATAGAGTCAGTCAGAAGAGAAACTTTTTGTCTAAGAATACAATCCACCGTACTACCACCAGACTTGGTTCCCTTTCAATGTCGAGAGTAACACATTCCTTTTATGTGTTGCTTAATTTGCTTGCTTTTAAGCAGTTCCTTGTTTCTGGAGTGTCTTTTTTGATTACATTGAGATACCACATCCACTGATCATGTATAAAAGCTGACAATTTCTGAAGGAAATAAACTGCTCAAAATTAACTACTCTCTCACTATATATATAGCATTGTATTTGCAGTACACATTTTTGGTACACATATTCGTGGTACATATTTTCCAGCTGGCTTGTGCTAATGTACCAGTGATTAGAACCAAGACTAAGAAAAAAGTGCATTGCCATTTTCAATCAATGTGGGTAGAGCTGAATGGTTGATTCCAAATCAAGTTATTTTGCCTAAAGCAAGACAGATAGGAGAGAGAGAGAGAGAGATAATACAGAGATAGATAATCACAAACTGCCATTTAGAGAAAATCATTACTACTATCAATGATAAGAGCGATTAGCAAGTTTATGGATAGCATGATGGCTAGCAATCTCTGTACAAATGTGGCTGATTTTCACTAAGTCTTTTAATTCTCAGAATTGTTTCATGACTTTTTTGGAGAAAATTGTTGAGGCATGAAAAGAATTTCATGACTGAGATAGATATTGTACCTTAGGAAATATAAAATTTAACAAATCTGTAGAAAACGAAGACTTAGGCTTTGATTTTAAAAGCCCATTCCACTTACAAGATTTCATTTTTTGTTTATTCAATTTGGAAAGCACATTTTCTTATATAATCAATAAGAAGATTTTTATGGCATGCTCGAGTGTAGTCTGATTCCAGGTCTCATAATTCCTTTGCACTCAAAAAAGGAACTTTGTTACATCTTGCCACTCATGCTCACTCTTCAGTGGGCAAAGTGACTTTGCCATACTGTCACCATCCTTGAGCCACTGCCCGGTCCTTGAAAACTAGGATTCTTCATTTCCTTTTGCATTGTCAGCATGAGGAAGGGGAGGGGGAGGTAAGATTCTGGACAGCTGGACTGAAAACAATGGAAAATCCCTAGTAACAGCTTGAATCACTCACTAGCAGGAGGAAAATGTGACTCGTTTCTTTTCCTCTTTAGCTTTTGTTGATTTTTTTCATAATGAGCTCAGAAAGAGGGAAAGATCAATATTCATGTTGAGTTGGTATCCATCATAGTGATATTCAGTGATTATAACTCTCCAATTCTCACTAGGACAAATATAACCATGCAAACTGGCTAACTGCACTTGCTGGCATGGTTCCTTTGGAAACTCCTGGATTTCTCTGAATTACAAACAGAAGGAGAGTTGTAGATTTTTTCTCTTTAATTTTCTGTCTCTTGAAATCTCAGATCACAAAAATTGAGTCTTTCTTAACTGGTGATTTCTTATTCGTCAATGACTCCTTAAAAGATATGCAGAAAGTAATGGTCCTCTAACCCTTCACCTTTGTAAGCTCTTTAATCCTGAGGTGATGGGCTTCCTGATTTCTGTTCTCTCAGATTCTAAGGAGGAAAAGACTAGCTGTTGTCTCTCAAGTCTACCTATTGCTGTCCTACAGAGCAAGGACCCCTCTTGTTCTCCAGCTCCTCAGGAATAGGATTCTTGGTTCCCTAACTCTAAAATAGGACCTCACAAGGTTATTATCAAGGACAAATGAGGGCAGTGTTAACGTATTAAAAAAAAAAAAAAAAAAACTAGTCAGAGATTGCTTGATTTTCAAACTTGATAGTATGCTTTCGAAGTTACATAATCAAAATTATAGTTGTATTTAAAATGTTAAGTTCAGCTTACAAACCTTCTTAACCTATTTGTCAGTCAAGCAAATTTTAAAAATCCTTCTTAAGGGAAGCTTGATTAATGATTTCTTCTCATTTTCAAATGTAGTTAAACATTTTTAAACACTTAAAACTTGATTTATAAATTTAATACATTTAGTTTTAAGTACTTTAGCTTGTCTAACTTAACAAATGAGATACTCATGAATATTTGAATAGCTCATCAATTAGATACTTGTAAATATGAAATATAGTTATTAAGTTCTTTTAAAGTTCTCAATGTACTTGTAAACTTGTAAGGATTTCAGGTCAAAACGATAACTTTAAATCATTTACTCGATTTAACATTTTAAATTGGAAGCACAATTCTAATTCACTATTATTTTAATAGGCCAAAATATCTTAAAATTACAAGTATATAAAATATCAGGGCCAGGCACAGTGGCTCATGCCTGTAATCTCAGTGCTTTTGGAGGTGAAGCCAGGAGAATCACTTAAAGCCAGGAGTTTGAGCCCAGCCTGAGCAACACAGCAGGACCCTGTCTCTACAAAAAATACAGAAATTAGCCAGAGGTGGTGGCATGCACCTGTAGTCCTAGCTATTTGGGAGGCTAAGGCAGAAGGATACCTTGAGCCCAGGAGTTTGGGGCTGCAGTGAGCTGTGATCACACCACTGCTCTCCAGCTTGGGTGATACATCAAAACTCTGTGTCTATAAAGATAATAAAATAAAAATATGACTAATGCAAAATTATTTGATACTATGGGTTTCATTTCATACAGTCATATAAATGAAATAATTATGTATACAATTATATATATATATATAGAGAGAGAGAGAGAGAGGGTGTAAATATATAATTTATTCTTAATGCTCAATCTTATCAGAGCTGAAAGATGGTTACCCATGAAGGAGTCAATGACACCATTTCACATATGATTGCAGTTACCACTCCCTTGTAGTTGCTGGGCTAGCTCTCTCAGCTTTCTGAGATTTTTTTGAGGCTCAGAGGACCTCCTCTCCTGAATGAGAACTGGGTTCTAACGAATGACCCTAACTGTGCCCTGTTACAGTGGCTCTGTCTTATGCCCACGTGAAGTGATGTCACAGACCATATTCACGATATCGAAGCTACACATTACTAAACCTTCTGCCGACCCACAGAAGCCCAGAACTCCCATCCTCATAGTCATATCAATGGATTAGATTTTATTATATTTGCTGCAAACTCTTTTTATGATGTTCTTCCTACTCACCTTATTCTTATGTCTATTCTATTGAGATCTAATTAAATTATGAATGTCTCTTAAGACTCTATCTGGCTTTGTAGTGACAACATCAAAGGATATTTGTATTAGTTAGGGTTCTGCAGAGACACAGGACATGTGTGTGTGTGTGTGTGCATGCATTTGTGTGTGTGTACACAAGTCCCAAGATGTACAGGTTATGTTGGCAAGCCAGGAGAACTAATGGTGTAGTTCCCGTATGAAAGCCAGCAGCCTCCATACCCAGGAAGAGCTGACATTTCAGTTCCAGTCCAAAGTCAGGAAAAAGCCAATGTCCCAGTTTGAATACAATCAGGAAGGAGAAGTTCTTTCTTATTCAGGGGAAGGTCGCCATTTTGTTCTCTTCGTGTCTTCAACTGACTAGATGAGATCCAGTTACATGAGGTAGGGCAATCTGTTTTAGTCAATTTATATTTAAATGTTAATCTAATCTAAAGCCACCCTCACAGAAACACCAGAATAATGCTTGACCAAATGTTGAGTCTCCTCATAACATACAACGTTAGCCATCACGATATTTTCCTGGCATACACTGTGAAACCACTGACCTGGAACCCTCTGACTTCTGTCAGCTATTTAATAGATAAGTCTTTCTAATCTTGAGTGTTTGTAAAGCAGTTGGATATAAATTTGAAAAATTTTAAATGAAACGATAAATCATGTGCGACCTCTTGAGCCTATTAATCCTAAAGTAAAAAGTCCTTGTACAAATTTTTATCCACTTTTTTTTTTTTTTTGAGACAGAGTCTCGCTGTGTTGCCCATGCTGGAGTGCAGTGGCAAGATCTCGGCTCACTGCAACCTCCACCTCCTGGGTTCAAGTGATTCCCCTGCCTCAGCCTTCCTCCCAAGTAGCTAGGACTATAGGTGCACACCACCACTCCCGGCTAATTTGTTCGTATTTTTAGTAGAGATGGGGTTTCACCATGTTGGCCAGGCTGGTCTTGAGCTCCTGACCTCAAGTGATCTGCTGGCCTCTGCCTCCCATAGTGCTGAGATTATTGTTATCCACTCTTGATACTGTTTGGCATGTGACTTAAAACAAGCAACAGTTGAAAATATAAACTGGAAAATGAGCATATCTGTTCATTGTTGCTAAAGGCTTGGTACCAGCACCAGCTACAGGAGTTTATAGCATACCTTCTCAGAGAAAGGCCTCTTCATTCTGGGTTTAGAGGTGTTGGTATTCTCTGTTGCAAGATGTTATTCAATCAATTCAATCCTGAGTTTTCAACATCAGCAACATTACATGTGCATTTACAGGAAGAAGACCAGAGTAGGAACACTTTCATTTTTTTCCCCCAACCATCTACAAAAATGAAGATTACCTGAAATTTTTACTTTATACTATGATCTTAAAACTATTTATTTTAATAATATCTATATAACCCAGATCAAGAAAACCAGTGAAAATTAGCCTATTCAATCCTTTCAAAAGGCTTTTTTATTCCAAAAGATTGAATAAAATTAGTTACTCCCTTTATCCTGAATTTCACTACAAATATTACATTTGCAAATGTCCCATCTGACTGTAATAAATGCCAGTGACTTTAACTCTGTGGTTGGTGATATGAAGAAAACCATATGTGATAGATTCTAAATATATAACCACAAAAGCCAAACTGACGATTTGGAACATCTCAGCAACTATTATTGATTACTACAGTTGAAGAGGTTGAATCAGTTTGCATGGCAATTCTCCTCCTCTTCTTCCTCCCATACCCACTCCTCCTCTTTCTTATTTTTCTCTCTTGCTCTGTCTCTCTCTTCTCCATTCGTTGTTTCTTTCTAATTCGCAGTAGCAGTAGCAGCAACCAGAAAAATATTTGAGAACTTTAAACTAAATGGTTAACTAATAAGGCAATAAATAGAAGGTGTGACACTGAACGAGGAGTAAAAGACAATGCATCCCACTATATTGAGAGACATTTATGAAGTATATTGAGTTACACAGACACTAACAAACATTCAGAAACAATAAAATAGGGACAGTGTAAAAGGCTAAAAATGGGCTGGGCTCGGTGGCTCACGCCTGTAATCCCAGCACTTTGGGAGGCCGAGGCAGGCGGATCACGAGGTCAGGAATATAAGACCAGCCTGACCAATATGGTGAAACCCCGTCTCTACTAAAAATACAAAAATTAGCCAGGTGTGGTGGCACACGCCTTTAATCCCAGCTACTCAGGAGGCTGAGGCAGGAGAATCGCTTGAACCCAGGAGGCAGAGTTTGCAGTGAGCCAAGATCATGCCACTGCACTCCAGCCTGGGCAACAGAGTGAGACTATGTCTAAAATATAAAATAAAATAAAATAAAATAAAATAAAATAAAATAAAATAAAGGCTAAAAATGGCCCCCAAAAGATATCAGGTTAAATCCCTGGAACCTGTGATTGTTCCGTTATATGATAAAATATATGATTTAGTTAAGGATCCCCAGAGGAGGAGCTTAATCTAAATTATGAATGTAGTAAATGCAATCACATGGGTTCTTCTAAGAGAGACAGGCGGTGTTTTGAGATAGACACACAGGGAAGGCAATGCAAAAATGGAGCAGAAGGGGTTATAGCTTGAAGGAATGCCAAGGGCCACCAGAGCTGTGAGAGGCAAGGAACAGATTTTTCCCTGGAGCCTCCGGAGGAAGCAGGCCATGCTGACACATTGATTTTGTCCTTCTGGCCCCCAGATCTAAGAATATATTTCTGTTGTGTTAAGCCAGCAAGTTTGTAGCCATTTAGTAGCCACAGAATACTAATATGGACAATGATTTCTGAGAAAATAAAAAGATTATTTTGAGAAAATAACAACATTCCTTGTTTGATTTTTAGGAAAAGCCATTTTATTTTAATTTTTTTCTATTTTTTATTTTTATTTTTTACATTGAGGTTCTCTTTATTTTTGACTATTTCTTTTTTCTTTTCTTCTTCTTTTTTTTTTTTTTTTTGAGATGGAGTTTCACTCTGTCGCCCAGGCTGGAGTGCAATGGTGCTATCTCAGCTCACTGCAACATCCGCTTCCCGGGTTCAAGCAATTTTCCCACCTCAGCCTCCCAAGCAGCTGGGATTACAGGCAACTGCTATCATGCCCAGCTAATTTTTGTATTTTTGTAGAAATGGAGTTTCACTATGTTGGCCAGGCTGGTCTTGAACTCCTTACCTCAGGTTATCAGCCCACCTGGGCCTCCCAAACTGCTTGGGTTACAGGCATGAGCTACAGTGCACAGCCTATTTCTGACTATTTCTTGACAGCCATCCGTGCTGGGGGAACACCCTCATGTGCCTGTCAAGCCCAAATCCCACTCTAAAAATTCAGATTCCCTTTTCTGACTCTGTAGGATGCCTGTCCACAAAGGTCTCATAAATCCCCAAGCCCACATTTTCCCCAAGTCCTCCCCCTGCTGGTTACCTTTCCTTTCCCACTCACATGGAGCAGGTGTCCGAAACAATGGGTTTTGGGCAGAAAACGCATTTTAGTCAACTGTTGTATAAATATTCTAAACTAGTAATTAAGATTTTAAGCATGTGCTCTGGCTGGTCATGGTGGTCAGATTGCAAACAGCTGGCAATCTTATTTCAGCAGTAGACTAGAATCTGGTCATAATTTATCCAAGGGAAAAAAACTTGTCATTAAATTCTCTCCAATGGTCCTAAAATTTTAATTTATCCACACCTACCTTGTCCATTACTGTTTTAAAACAGCTTTTTAAACGTCTAGATTCCAGCCCTGTGTAGAATCAAATATATTAGAACTTAGTCTTGTTACTTGGTCTGAATTGGAAACATTTCCAGTGCCTACCAGTTGCACACATCATTATCCACTCATAATTAGTTGTTTAATCTGAAAAGAGCAAGTTCTGCTCCATCACCTAACATCTCTTCACTTTTACTCTTAGCTCTATTCAACCAAATCCCATTATTGTCAGGAGAGGCTCTGGCAGACTTGTATCATTTACCAATGGTTTCTATTTCTTTGTAGATTTCTAATTCTTTGTTCTCATAGCTGCTACATTCTCTGATAATAAATAACATTATGCAGTTATTTTTCAGAACTTGTGCTTGTTTTCAAAATAACAAGACTAAGAACTAAAGATTTATTTGTCTGAAGTCACACAGTGCCTCAAAACATATCTCAAACACTAAAAATATTAACATCCCCAAACTAACACCTACTTATAAAAACTCTAGCAATTCTGAGAGAAATGGATTATTTACAATCCTCTCTCTGCTGATGTTACTGTTAAATGTCATATTAACTCCCAGTTATACTGAAACCATTTTAAATGTTATATAGTACTTTGACCTTGGTTGTGAAAATAAAGTGTCTAGTGTAATTACTTAGGGATAGTATAGTTCCTAATTAAGACAAAATTTTCAGCAAAGATGATTACAATTTGATAAGCTTTTAAATTTTTGTGTAATTTCTCCAAATAATGAAATGATTTCTTTTTCTAAAAAAATCTATAAATTTCCAGACTGAAATATGCATGTCAGAATAAATGAAAATTTTGTTATGGATCTGAAGTTTGCTCCATTGTAACACATCTAGAAAATTTGGGGTACTGGCAGAGTGAACCCACAGAAGAGATTCTGATGAAACTGAAAGTGGATTGGTAGGAAAATTGCTTTACAATAATCTCTACTACTTGCTTTTCATGTAGGGGTTTGGGAATTAGTCTCTTATTTCTACAACTTTCTATTTAACAACTGAAAAGACCTAACATCTTATAATAGGATTACACTTTCTGGTAGAATTTTCATGATACAATTCATTTAAACTATGTTCTTTGCATGTTCTGATGAAGACATTTCCTATGATGGTATTCTGGTCTTTCTATCTCCAGGGAAGTCAAGTGATTGGAAAGAATTTTAAAGAGACTTGGGCTGAGTGCAGTGGCTCACGCCTGTAATCCCAGCACTTTGGGAGGCCCAGACAGGCGGATCACGGGTCAGGAGTCAGAGACCAGCCTGGCCAACATGGTAGAACCTCGTCTTTACTAAAGATACAAAAAATTAGCCAGGCAGGGTGGCAGGAGAATACTCAGGAGGCCGAGGCAGGAGAATTGCTTGAACCCGGGAGGCGGAGGTTGCAGTGAGCCAAGATCACGCCATTGCACTCCAGCCTGGGTGACAGGGCAAGACTCGGTCTCAAGAAAAAAAAAAAAAAGAGAGAGAGAGAGAGACTTGATGGTTTTCTCTTGAAAAAATAATCTCTTAGCCATTTTCCACTGCCACGAGTACATGTACATTGAAATTAGTGATACTGAATTTATCATTGGCAAGATATCTAAATAAGATTTACTGTAGATTACCAGTGCATTAAGGAGCTCCTGGACAAAACATGTGCACATTTTCTGGCTGAGAAGTGCAGTCATTGAAGATTTGTAGACAGGAACATAACATATTGAACCCCATATCTATCTATATGCCAGTGTGTGTACTTACATATTAATTTCTCCTGTGAAAGAGGAATTAATAGGAAAAGAAAAGCAAGGAAGTAATGTTCAAAACTTCCTTAATGGCCAGGTGCGGTGGCTCATGCCTGTAACCCCAGCCCTTTGGGGGGCTGAGACGGGTGGATCACCTGAGGTCAGGAGTTCGAGACCAGCTCAGGTCAGGAGTTCCAGACCATCCTGACCAAACTAGTGAAACCTCGTCTCTACTGAAAATACAAAAATTAGCTAGGCATGGTGTCAGGTGCCTGTAATCCCAACTACTTGGGAGGCTGACACAGGAGAATCGCTTAAACCTGGGAAGTGGAGGTTGCAATGAGCTGAGATCCTGTGCCATGGCACTCCAGCCTGGGCGACAGGAGTGAAACTTTGTCTAAAAAAAAAAAAAAAAAAAAAAAGCTTCCTTAAAAACAAAAAAAGCTTATGTTGCCATTATTTGGGCTATTGATTTTTTTCTAGTGCAAAACATATACATATTTGATATATAACCTTGGAAAATACACAAAAGAAAATAACAAAACACTCAAAGTCCTGCTATCTAAAAATAAACACTTTGCTTCTAGAGTTACTTTTATTCATATTTTAAAAACATATTTATAGGCCGGGTGTGGTGGTTCATGCCTGTAATCCCAACACTTTGGGAGGCCAAGGCGGGTGGATCACAAGGTCAAGAGATCGAAACCATCCTGGCCAACATGATGAAACCCCTACTCTACTAAAAATACAAAAATTAGCTGGGCGTGGTGGCCCGCACCTGTAGTCCCAACTACTCCGGAAGCTGAGGCAGGAGAATCGCTTGAAACCAGGAGGCGGAGGTTGCAGTGAGCCAAGATCGCGCCACTGCACTCCAGCCTGGTGACAGAATGAGATGCTGTCTCAAAGAAAAAAAATATATATATATTTATAATTATAGTGATTATTCCATTTCTGTGTCCTGCCTTTTTGTATTTATCTAAAATTTAATTTAAAAATTTCTAGATTTCTCTGTAAAATCCTGGGAAAATCAAGGCAAGTTCATAGTGATCTATTGAGTAATCTATTGAAATAGCTTGGCATTACATAAAAGCAATCCCTTCAGGTCTGAGTAAAACCATAAATAGAATTTTCCTTTTGGCATTTCCTTCATTTTAGACTTATTTAAATAGTAGGTTTATCAATGCAGTTTATTCTGAGCAGAGGGATGATGTAATGTATAATCAGTTACTCAAGTTAAAATGCCAGGAAAGTATACGAATAGGTAGCAACAAGGTATTGGGTTGAAAAGAAAATGCTTGGCTGGCTCTTAGATGGCTTGCCCTTTAGTTGCTACTTTCCTTGGACCCTTTCCAGGGTCTCCAAGCATGAAGGACCCATCTCTCAGGAAGAAGTCCTTGCCCAGGGCTGTTTATCTTAGTTGAGTACAGCCAAGTACAAACCAGAGCGAAGTTGGGTCTTGATCTCCTGTTGGGTGCCACTGTCTCTGCTTTCTTTTATGGCTAAAAAGCCTATCAAAGACTACCACAAGCCACATTTCATTTGATAGCATGGATAGTGGAAGAGAGCATCCAAAGTCAGTCAATCCTAAATCATGTCTGCAAAAATATCTGTAGGGATAAGGCCTGGTGGACCTCAAGAACTGTCTCCCTCTAGTAATAATCATATAACATTATTATTTTGCAGTGAAAAATTATCCATTACACAAGCAGTCTTATGCAATGTAATGAGAAGAATGGTTTGCAACTGTACTACTAGAAGCGAACTAATTCATGATTTATTTTTAAGTGATTAGAACCCTTAGTTTATCTGTGAGAACATCACTTAAATAAAATGTTTTAAAATATGCAACGCATATGCAATAGCATTAAAGTATTAAATAGCATCTTAAAGAGCAAAAGAAACTATTAAGACTAATTAAGTGGATTTATTGGCTAATTGGTGTTTCCACATGTAGTTATTTCTGCAATTATTATTCATTTGCTGATTTACGTAGAGCTATTCTCTAAAATTACTCTGGCATTAAATGAAGTTAGAAGACATCTCCAGTTTGGAAAATCTATTAAGCAAAGCCTTTTCAACTTAAAGTTGAGGTGATACTGAATCAAGGCCTGGCAGAATTGACTAGAGACTCAGAGGGAGTATGTTTATTGCTTTTAATTCTTCCTATTTCTGTTTGAACTAACATGGCAAAGGCTTTCATCTTCCAAACTACACTTATCCAGTCTGTAAAACAAAGATGATATTGTTTCAACTATAAAGCACAGATTAACTTTGGGAGGCTGAGGCGGGCAGATCACCAGAGGTTGGGAGTTCGAGACTAGCTTGACCAACATGGAGGAACCCCGTCTTTACTAAAAATACAAAATAACCGTGTGTGGTGGTGAATGCCTGTAATCCTAGCTACTCGAAAGGCTGAGGCAGGAGAATCGCTTGAACCCGGGAGGCAGAGGTTGCAGTGAGCCGAGACTGCACCATTGCACTCCATCCTGGGCAACAAGAGCGAAACTCAGTCTCAAAAAAAAAAAAAAAAAAAAAAAAAAGGTCGGGTGCGGGGGCTCACGCCTGTAATCCCAGCACTTTGGGAGGCCAAGGCGGGCGGATCATGAGGTCAAGAGATCAAGAACATCCTGACCAACATTGTGAAACCCCGTCTCTACTAAAAACACAAAAATTAGCTGGGGATGGTGGCATGTACCTGTAGTCCCAGCTACTCAGGAGGCTGAGGCAGGAGAATTGCTTGAACCAGGGAGTCAGAGGTTGCAGTGAGCCAAGATGGTGCCAATGCACTCCAGCCTGGGGACAAAGTTAGACTCTATCTCAAACAAAAAAAAAAAAAAAAAAAAGAAATAAAAAGCAAATACTACCAAATTCTTACCTACCAGAGTTACGACTGCTGTAACCCTTAACATTTAAACAAGGGAAATCATCATTTGGGAATTGTATTTCCTCTTCATACAAACTAGTCTTCCATGGTAATAGATTGGCTGGATGTTTTTCCAGTATGTTTTCTAGATAAATAGTCCTTGGAGCCATTGTTTCCCTAAGAATTACCAAAAAAATAAAAACAGAAAGCAAAAACATGTTTGCTTTCTGCTGGAACATACATCTCAGGCAGTGCCGAGGACTAAAGATAAATTTGACACCTATGGAGGAATACATTCTAAAAATAAGATTTTATATCTGATTTATTTGCATGTTAACAAAACTTATTTGTAAAGACACACATTCTAGAAAGTAACCTCAAAAGTACTCTTATAAAGCACCTCATTTTGAAAGTCAAGTAGAGCAATTCCTGGGCAGATGATAATGATACTGCAGAGACATGTGAAGAAGGAAAAAAAATAATAATTTCGCTCCCTGTGTTAGTCTGTTCTCATGCTGCTAATGAAGACATACCCAAGACTGGGTAATTTATAAAGCAAAAGAGATTTAATGGACTCACAGTTCCACATGGCTGGGGAGGCCTCACAATCATGGTAGAAGGCAAAGGAGGCGCAAAGGCACATCTTACATAGAGGCAGTCAAGAGGGCATGTGCAGAGGAACTGCCCTTTATCAAACCACCAGATCTCGTGATACTTATTCACTATCACGAGAACAGGATGGGAAAAACCCACTGCCATGATTCAGTTCCCTTCCACTGGGTCCCTCCTGTGAGACATGTGGATTATGGGAGCTGGAATTAGAGATGAGATTTGGGTGGGGACACAGCCAAACCATATCACTCCCTAAGACTATTATATTTCAGCAGTTAGATGAAGAGAGAAGGACAGGGTTCAGATTGAATCATTTTGGATGGAGGAGAACATATAAATAATTGAACAATAGGAGCACCACCTAGTTTAGAGACAACCTACCACAGGCAAATACCTCACATGACTTCATTGTTCTCCCCCACACCTTCTCTACCATCAGATTTCACCCAGAACCCTCATGTGCCACAGAACTTCAAGTAAGTACCAGCCCTGGAATACTAGTCAGAAAGCTGAAAAAAACGTGCAATATGAGTTTGAACACTCTGAGATCATTAACACTTTTTTCAATAAGGTTAGATAACTAAGATGATAAATAAAAATATTTTAAAACATTAATAAAGAGGAAATGATTCTCATAGAATTAGTATAGCCAAATTTTATCTTCTTAATTGTTGTATTTCATCAAGAGACATAGATAGGATTAATTTTGGTTTTCTACTATAACTGCTTCCATCAGGGAAAATAGATTAATTTTTAAAACACCACCAGAATCTTAGAGTTGTTTATCCAAGAATCTCTAAAGACACTTTACATTGCAGAGTAAGTCAATAACATGGGCAAATATAAAGCTAGGGAACATGTGAAAAATAAAATTATGAGTTACAAACATTAAACATTATTTCGGTAGAAACAGATTGGTGGCTGCAGTTGATTATTAAAGAATGCCATTAAGTTGTCAGGAATAACTGTTGTAGTTTTCTGAAAATAGTCATTTTGTTGTAGCTTTAGATTGGAATAGCTAGAGCTATACACACGAGAGATGCACATCAGGCCTTAGACACAAATTCCTTCAGGAAAATGATTCACTGGCTATTTAGGGGGTTGACAGCCAGTATATGTTATTTTCGAGTCACAGAGAAAATTGTATGGTTGTATATTCTGCTTTAATTTACATCAATGGAAGATGAGCTACAAAGCAGCTATTGATACAAAAGACAAACCCATTGTAGAAAATGAACATTTTCTGTAAGCTGCATCTACATTCTTCCTGATCAGAAAATAATACAGAAAGTGACATACTTGTTCCTTCTTCACATTTGAAGAAAATGTTACAAATGCCTCCATGATGCAATTCTGTATTTAGACAATCTAAGCATTGAGTCTTGGGATACTTATTCTGTAACTATTTTCTAAGAATAACCTGAATAGAAAACATGGAATTTGGTAGTAAAAGATATAAATAATGAAAATAGGGGTGGGGTCCTGTGCCTCAGTGAAGTTTAAAATTTAATTGAACTTCTAAATAAATGTTTAAAAATAGAGCAGTTTCAAAAATACAAAAGCTAGAATATTCATAGACCCCTGAAGATACTTCTACAGTATCCCACAGTTCCACAATCTTTGATTCAGGAAATTACATTAAAAGTTATATGTTGGCATTTTGGAATTTCATTTGGTATACATACCTGCAGACAGAGGCAATAAAATCACATCAATGGTCGGTTACAAATGAAGTCATCCAGTTGACCCAGGGTATGCTTTGGCTAAATTTTGTTTTAGATTATCACTAAAATATAACTGCAATATTGAATATCTCTAATAGATCTCAAGGGCCCTCTATTAGTCCATTTTCATGCTGCTGATAAAGACATACCCAAGACTGGACAATTTACAAAAGAAAGAGGTTTATTGGAGTTACAGTACCACACGGCTGGGGAGACCTCACAATCATGGCGAAAGTCAAGGAGGAGCAAATCACATCTTAGGTGGATGGCAGCAGGCAAAAAGAGAGCTTGTGCAGAGAAACTTCCATTTTGAAAACCATTAGATCTCGTGAGACTCATTTGCTATCATGAGAACAGTGCAGGAAAGACCGGCCTGCATAATTCCATCACCTCCCACGGGTTCCTCCCACAACAGCTAAGAATTGTGGAGTTACACTTCAACATGAGATTTGGGTGGGGACATAGCCAAACCATATCAGGCCCACTTTGCAAAATATCAAAACAGAGGGGAAAAGTATAAGTAACTGAAGAGAAGGGTGTGGTGTGCTGAATACAAAGATGCTGACTGGGGGGAGTGAATGTACCTACGTCCCAGTTTGCCTGGGAGGTCTTGCTTTACCCACTGTCTGACATTCTGTCTAATTTAGCATTTGTCCTGAATATTTCATTTAGTGATGTATTATTGTTATTAGTTGCATTAAAACAAGCCAAGATGAATTGGGTAGACCTCCACGTTGTACTTCCAGTTTCGTCATGTTATGGTCTTGGGGGTGTAGGAATTCCCAGGTTTCCTTGAGGTGAAATCTGAAAGCTGAGAAATATAGCACAGCTCACAGGGAAGAAGTAAATAAAACAGTGTCCTCAGAGCAGCCAGGGAATCCTAACCCCTGACGATCTTCAGTGAGGCATTTGGTACTCCAACCTGTTGTGCCTTAGCCCTGAGCCCCAGTCTGTGAGGTGCATATGGTCCTAGCTAATAGGTCAGTGGGAAAAGGGAGAAATAATAAACGAGGCTGTGTGTAAACTTACGTGTAGGAAACAGGTTAAGCTGTTCTGCCCTGTTGCATGCAGAGAGTAGTCTGAATGCTATTGCCACAGTGGTTTTATTTTTATTGTGTGATGTAACCATATGTCAATTTTTTTCTTTGACTATTGACTCACTATTTTATAATGCATCCTTCTGGCAATAATGAAATAAAAAATAGTAAACAGAAGTAACTGTTTAATGAAAATGAAGTATTTGTATTTCTGTTTATCAAGAAAGAAAAGACGAACCTGTGGCCGAGCACGGGGGCTCACGCCTGTAATCCTAGCACTTTCGGAGGCTGAGGAGGGCGGATCACCTGAGGTCAGGAGTTCGAGACCAGCCTGGCCAACGTGGTAAAACCCTGTCTCTGCTAAAAGTACAAAAATTAGCCGGGCGTGGTGGCTGATGCCTGTAATCCCAGCTACTCAGAAGGCTGAGGCAGGAGAATCACTTGAACCCGGGAGGCAGAACTTGCAGTGAGCCAAGATTGCACCATTGCACTCCAGCTTGGGGCAGAAAGAAGAGAAACTCAGTCTCAAAAAAAAAAAAAAAAAAAAAAAAAGAGAAAAGAAAGAAAAGAAAAGATAAACATGTAACTTACACAAAACACTTGTTGCCATTTACCATGGGGATATAATGAATTAACATTCAGAAGTCACACATATGCTGAAGAAGCATCAGGATCTACTTCAAAAGTTAAAAACATTAAAAAAAACACAGAAAAAAAGAGTGCATCTTAAAATGACTTAACACACACAACCTCAGAAGGTGGAGCTACAGAACATGCTTGGAAGCACGACTTTTTATTTAGATCAGATGATTGTTCTTTGACATTAAGTTAGCTCATTGGCAATTTCATGATTTCTTGTGCATATCCCAAAATGAAATGACACCTGTTAAAGTGCCAGCACTGTTAGCAAAAGAACATTTAAAACAGAAAGTGGTGCCAGTTTTAATTCAATGTCATCAGATGTTCCAAACAGAAAATCACTCCAGTTAATTCTTGTAATGGTTTCGTTTTCTCATCCAATTCCGAGGAAGAAACTAAAGCTTTTTGAAGTTAATTCTGTTGAATGTATTATTCATACTATTTTAAATTCAGTTAATATTTAACCTACATTTCTAGCATTTGTCTAATAGTAACACAATTTTTGGTGGAGTACTGCATCATGAAGAAAACTAACACTCTGAAATTTAAAGATAAGAAATTTACTTGGAAATAGTTTTTATGTACATATAATTCATACTTACATCCAAATAAATTTTGATAGCCTCTCAATTAAAATAAAAGCTGTAAGTTTCAAATTTTTGAAATAGGTACATATACAATTGGATCATCTGAACTGTAAAATTTTGTTAGGAAGGTAATGTTGACTACAAAAAAAACTCAGAATATCAGGATTCACTTTTTCTCTCTGCTGCCTTTCTTCAGTTGGATTTTAGAAACGTTCATGAGCGTTTAATCTTCTGTGCTTTTAAAATTCTTCTGAGTGTCTTAAAATAGTACTGAAGTTTTCATGACAGTCTTTTCATTTTTGGCTGAATATTGTTTTAAAATCATCTAGAAATCTTTCATCAAAGTACCAGTGAATGGAACAGCAAAAGCTAAAGATTTCAAAGCTTTTATCAAAATGCAATTTTCGCAAACAAATTATGAAAATAGGAAGGCATGGATATGTATCTGCAAAGGCAAGGGAGAAACTAAAGAATTGTAGAATAAAGCTCAAATATTATAAAATATGTAATTTGAAAACTCCAATTATGTTTTGAAATATTCAGTTTGTGGGAATAATAGTTTGATGAAGTTTCAATTTTTAATTAAATAAATTTATATAGAGCAGATATAATGAAATTGAAAAGACTTAGTAAAACTTTCAAAAAAACCTAAAGACAGTTTATTTGATGATTTTTGACTTTTAAATATTTGTTAATGAAAAGTATTCTTAGTAAAAAAATATAAAATATTTGGGCTGAAATATTTAATATAAATAATTGAATTGAAAATATTTTCTGTTTAGCACAAGCTCTGAGCTTGTTAAGTACCTTGTGCCTGTGGGAGAAGCTAGTCTTTAAAAGTTTAAATATTGGCCAGGTGTGGTTGTCTCACACCTGTAATCCCAGGCTTGATTAATTTGAGAGGCTGAAGCAGGCAGATCACTTAAGGACAGGAGTTCGAGACCAGCCTGGCCAACAGGAGAAACCCCGTCTCTACTAAAAATACAAAAGTTAGCTGGTCATGGTAGCCCACACCTGTAATCCTAGCTACTAGAGAGGCTGAGAATCTCTTGAACCCAGGAGGCGGAGGTTACAGTGAGCCAAGAACATGCCACTGCACTCCAGCCTGGGCGACAGAGAGAGACTCTGTCTCCAATAAATACATAAAAATAAAAATAAAAATTTAAATATTATTGATTAAAGATAAGAATGAATTAGTTTTGTCACTAATTTCATACATATTAACCATATCATGCCACTTTGAAGAAGATTGTAGGTAATTTATGAAAAATGTTCAAATAAGACTATTTTTTTAAATACTTTTCTTAGAAAAATACTAGTGATATACTATTAAAGACAGATAAAACTTTAAAAAATTGATTAAAGTACTTGCATTCTACTTATTTTAATGTTCAGATTGATTTTATGAAGAATTTTTGCTTTAGTGAATGAAGCTTTGTGTTATTTTATATTTTAGAAATAATTCTAGCATAGCATAGAATATTTTATAGGTATACTAATATAATAAAACCAGAATGTTGTTCACCAGACGAATTCTTCAAAAAAAAATACAATCTTCATTTTTAGTCTACTTTCTTACTCTCAAAATTATCCTAATTAGTGTAGTGCTGAAGAGTTTCAAACTCATTTAAAGAGAAGTAGACAAATAAGTGACAGGAAGGATTGCCGTGTGTATCTTCCAGTCTGGGGTGATGTTTAAATTCCTCAGAGTCCACTTAGCTTTGTCTCTTCACCAGCCTTGGTTTGCCCCAGTGCTGTTCATCATTTTAACAAAAATAGGTCTCACAGGATGTTCACCCAGTCACCTTTTTGTAGGGACAAGCTTTATAGTCCTAGCACTTGCTGATTCTTTAAATACTGTGCTTTGGTCCAGGGGATATTACCTTAAGCCCATTTTTTGTAGTTACTAAATAAGACTTCTTCCCAAAGTCACATGCATGTTCAAGTTCTTGCATTGCCAGTGTGTAATGGATAAAGACAAATGTATAGTAAAACAATCATGAGGCAGTCTTTGGTTCTCATCCCAGCCCTGTTGGCTGTGTGATATTTGGCAAATTATTTTACTTCTCTGAGCCTCTTTTCTTTCCATTGTAAAATACAGAGAATGATAGTTAAGAGTATTTTTGTGGAAATGAACCAACACAATGCAGCTCAAGTATCTTAGCAGAGTGCCTGTGTTCAATAAATATTAATAAAATGACCCTCAACTCCCCTCAGCAAGTTTAAAAACAGGAAGTTTCCATTTCACCATTTACTTTCCAATTCTTTGTTAAAGATGGCCATAATAAGTAATGAGAGTGTGCATTTGTAAATGTCTGTCACCAATGTGAATTTACTTGAGATGACTCAAACCACATTCTATACAGGAAAAGGTGCATTTAACGGGCAAAAGAAAAGCCCAGGCCAGTTTCTTTCTGTATCAACCCTGGGTAAATCTCCTTAAGAAAAAATTAACAATCATGATTTATTCATAGGGAAAGAATTTAACTACTTGTTAGCATTCGAATGGGCCCTAAGGAAACTCACAAGTTAATTAAATCAGAACTTTCTTCTTGAGTTTGATCCATTATAGTGAGTTACCAGCTGGGTATCAACTGCTTTCCCAGAGAGGCCCCATTGAAATTAATGGACTCAGGGCTTTGTTGAGTCTGGACACCAGAGAATTGGACAAATGACACTGTGGTTTATTAAAGAATTATGACTGCAAATACATTATATGATGCTTTCTCCCTCTCTCTCCATTTAATTCTGAATCTGCCTCTCAAAAGCCTTGACTCTGTATTTTAAAGTTGACATAAATGGTAGGATGAGGTTACTTTTTCCAGTAATGGAGAAAGGAGGAAAAAGGTTGCTCCGAATTTTGTGATCTTGTTCATTTTCCGATGAAGTTTTTTTGCTGGTCCAAATATTAATTAATCAATTGATTGAAAATGCTACAAAAGAGGAGCCTTTCATCAAAGAACCAAATCCAGTGATTCGTGATCTGGGGTTTTATCACTTATATTTCTAGAGCATCCTTTTGCTTTTACAACTTAAATTTAATTGAAATTTTAATCCCTAGCAGGTTTTTAATAACGGGCAGCTTTTGAGACATTAAAAAACATTGCTCTCACTTCCCAGATAAGTAGGTTGTCCAGATATCCTTATGCTTTAGGGAGCATTTACTAAGTGATGGTACTTCCCAGCGCACATTTTTGGTTTTGTTAAAGTATCTTAAACCGCCCATGTGTAGTCAACTTCCCCTTATGGAATCCATTGATAAATCATGGCAAAAGGAAACCACTCTATGGAAATAACGTCTAAAGGAGACCCTCTTTATCCCGGAGAGGAAAACCAGAGAGCAGTCACAATCTGGCTAACATAAAAAGAACCACTCCTTGATGCAAATCAAAAGACTAGATGTAGCTAATTAGACATGGAAAAAGGGTGGTTCTCCTGAAAATCTGGGGCCTCAGGCATTTTCTGGAATGTGTACAGTCAGAACGTGCAAGTTAGTCAGCAAAGAGCAAACAAGCAGCCACACCTCTCCCAAATACCGAATAGTCATCCTTCTTTTGTGGTTCAGAGGTGTTTGTCTTAGAATGCTGCAACTTAAAACCAATTGATTTTAAATAAAAATGGTAACATTATAAAGTGTGAAAGTGTGGGGTTAGGAATCATTTCCCACCCTGTGAAAATGGCCCTATGGTCACCCAGGGGTGTGTGTGTGTGTGTGTGTGTGTGTGTGTGTGTGTGTTTAACCTGTGAGATAAGGATGGTCAACCAGTTGACTCCTCAAGAACAGTCTAGATTGCTACAGGCATGAAGTTACTTTGAGAGCAGGTTGAATGCCCACACATGTAGGTTTGGTAGAGGTGGTGGTGAAAGCGGTGAGCATGGCTGCAGGGTACTCATGCCACTCACTCGTTTTTGTTACCTCTCACAACCTCTCTCTGTCTCCATCTGACATGCCTCCCTAGACAGTCTCTAATACCATTAGAAACTTCAGCGCAAATTGTGCAACCTCTCTGACACTGACCACAAACCCTTTCCAGCCTCAGAAATGTTCATAGATAGATGAGGGTTATCAGGGTTGCTCAGCCAGTGAACTCTGACCACACTGGGTGAGGCTACATTTGTAATCTGTTCTGGAAAACGGGAACCATGCTCCATTTTCAACCTGCACTCACCCACTCTTATTTCTTTCTAGGGTGTCTCTGTTTTTTTGCTTTTAACCTTGGGTTTGACTTTTTCCAGTGGGCATTTCTAACCAGGAAACTTGATGGTTTCCGCTTAGATTCCCTTATTCTCCAACTTAATAAACATCAATACATTTAGAATCCTTTGCTTTCCAAGACTCTAACTGATTTGTGGCCACAGTGATCTTTAAAATTCATTAGACTTTCGTCATTCCATTTTCTTTATTAAGGCATCCATATGAGCTGCCATGTGTTTACTCTGCTCTCTTTCATATATCTGAATTTACTGATTGTTGTCTCCAAAACATGTTCTATCTTAGACACTATCTCATCCTCTTCTCTGCCAGATATTGATTATTCATACATTCTCTGATCCCAACCACCAGCTTTACTCATTGTTATGTCTTTGTAGCTTTTTCTTCCCTTAAATACAAGGACAACCTATTATTTCCACAACTCAGCACTTTTTACTGGGTCTTTTACATGTCTAAACCCAACAAGAGCATCAAAGCATGATGTTGGGCTTGGTGCCTCTCTTCCACCATTCTTTCTCTTTTTAACTCCACATGTGTGCTGGACTCTTGCTTATGATCTTCCCTGTGTAGCTACCACCACAAAAATGTGTCCCCGGCCTTTACAAATGAAGTGTTCAGATGCAAGCCATTCTCATAGACATGGCAGTAAAGACCAATTAAAAAAGGGGGAAAATTGGTGCTACAATGTCACTTTGCGGGAGTATGATGTCTGTAAAGTGGGAGCCTATGTCTTGCAATATGCTGATGCCCTGGTTGAATAGACCAAACTATTCATTCCTTCCTCTATGGCCTGGGGAGATCTCTCTCCATCACACCTCAGTGAAGACAGTTTTGATGCATTTGACTGTGGTGCCTTGGGCCTCCCAGTTTTCAATTTTTATTTGTTTTTTTCTGATGGCTGCCTTCTTGACTGCTGATGTGTAGCTTATGAAGGAGTGAAGGATGTGCCATCCCAAAATACGGCAGATTGGTATATTGAGTATTTCAAGTTGAAAACATTGGAGACAGTGTAGTTTCAGAAAGGGAAGCCTGACCTGTCTCTTCCTGCATGTAGCACACCATAAAGATTCCTCTGGGAGGGGTACCCTTGCCTTACCAGGGCGAGAAAATAGCCCTTAATTACCAGAGACTTGGAACTGGAGGCTACACTGGACCTGATATATACACTTAACAAAGTAATGCTTATCTGCCTGTGGTTTTTCACCCCCCCCCCACCCCAAATATCTCCTAGTGACTCCCCTAGAAAATGTACTGCCCTGGCCAGATTTTCTTTTTGCTGTCATTTCTTCTCAAATGTATTATCATTCATTGTCTAAAAAATAGAAAAGCCCCTTCTTCAGACTTCACTGTCTTGTGAAGATCTCCATGTACGCGTGAAATTAATCAAATGTGTATACTTTTCTCTTGTTAATCTGCCTGGTGTCGATTTGGTTTCTAGGTCCTGCTGAGGAGCCCACTAAGAGCTAAAAGGAGGATTGGGGGTGATCACTGGCTCTCCTACAGTTATGCCCTATTGTTTTTTTTCTTTAAATACCTTTTCCAACAACTCGAAGCTCAGCAGTATGGTGGACTTCCTCCCTTGTGCATAGATATTGTTGAATCATTTCTGTCTTCCAGAGAACTACACTTGCTAAGTTCAGAATACTTTATCAGCTTACTTTGTGTCCTTGTTCCCATGGTGGTGACACCGATCTTGAAGCTTAAAAAATCCCCCAAATTCCACCTCCCACCTCTGTGACACTCTTTTGCAAAAATATGCAATTTTTCTACACACATTTCTGACAAAAAGGAAAAAAATGTTAAGTCCACCCTAGTTCTGTCCAGACAAGCACAGAGAGAGGCGTGTTAGATTTCCAGACAAATATTTTCCCCTAGATTTTGCTCAATGAACTTGATTCACTGCAGGGCTTTTTTTCCCACAAGCGCGTGGCAGAGGTGGGCTGCCACAGGAGTGGCCAGTGCCCGCTCTCTGCAGGGCACTGCTATGAATCACCATTTTCATGAATGGAAAGAATAGGAGGAGGGGAAAAAGGACAAGCAGCTTGTTGCTAATGACCTCAAACAAGGCAAACATTTTGTGAATAACTTTTAGATAATATATGACGGGTTGGATCTTTGGTTTTGTTGTTTTGAATGGAATGCATAGAAAAAAGAACTTGTTTCAACAAAAGTTTGATCTGATATCCTATTCATGGGCTGATTCTTTCTCAAATATTTGGCAGCTCATCCAGGGCACAGAAAAGGCACAGTGTTGAATCATGTTGCTTTCAAGCTCTGTATCAGTGGAAGGCACTGGAAGGGATTATCGATCCCACAAAATACACAAGGAAATTATGTGCCCACTTCATTTCTGAGGAAATTTAGGGTTCAGATGGACCTTGCCGTAGACTCAGTGTCTTTAGTAGAGGCCAAATAAATAAATAAGCCAACATAGATGCCAGGCAACTTACCATACAGCATGCTGAATTTCTTCCCTCATGTCTGGTGACTGGTTTTATAGAACCCATTCAGTGAGAATGCAGGAGAAGTCTAAGAATTAGAAGGAACAAAGAAAAGAGAATGAGCACGGGAATAAAAGTAAATAATAATCATGTCTATTCTTGATTCTGGGGACTGGCTAACTTCTGTCACTTTAAACCACTTCACCTCATTTGAAAGTCCAGGCTTCTCAGCTTGATGTCCAAGGTTCTCCATGACACATATCCTCTTGAGCACTTCACTTCATGCCCCGACCAAGCTTGGACTTCTTCCCCCTCACATGCTTGCTGTTTCATGTTTCATGTTTTAGCTCATGCGGTTCCCTCTACCTGGAACATCTTGGTTCACTCAACTAATTCTACCCATCAGAATTTAGCACAGGTGTCCTCCTCTCTTCATGGTCTTCCTAAATACCTCTTGGGTTCATTATTCCTCTTCCGTGTTCATAGATCACCCTGGGTATTACTCTGTGCTAGCACTTTCCTTCGTTCCGCTATGTAGTACCAGTCAGGCACTCAGGGGAAACGACTATGCCATTCACTCATTCAGTCATTCATTCATTCATTCAACAAAGACGTATTGGATTACTATTATGTTCCAGGCACTGTTTTAGGGACTGAAGATAAGGTGGTGAACAAGACAGATAAGATTCCTGTTGTACAGGAGTATGCATTCTGGCAGGGGGATAGATTAAAAGGGAAATCAATAAGCTAACAAGTTAAGTGCTACTGATAAGATGAAAATATGTCAATGGGAAGAAGAGTGCCTGCTGATTTAGACTGGGTGGTCAGGCAAAGCTTTGCCAAAGAGATGGCTGAAGCTGAGAGTTCAAATGCAAGAAGGAGTCTATGAGGATCTGGGCACGGAGTGTCTGAGTTGGAGGAAATGCAAGCACAAGGCCCTAGAGGAAGAATGAGAACTGTGAGCTCAAAAACCTAGAATAAGCCATGTGACTGGTGAACAGCATGTCCCAGCAAAAGTCACACTTAGAAAATATAGGGCCTGAGGGTCACAGGAAAAGTTGTTTATTCTTTACCTGATGGGAAAGCTTGGGACAGTTCTAAGCAGGGAGTTGGAAGACGTGATTTATATTTTGCAGAAATCACCAAGGCTCTGCATGCTGAATAGATTTTTTCTTTGCATCCCCAGAACCTAGCATAATGCCTGCCTCTGTTTCAGTAGGGCCCAGAGCCGTGCTGCTTTTCCACACAGGAAAATTGCCTTTTCCAAGGTGCATGGCTGCCCAGTAGAGAGGAAAGCTCAAAGTCATATCAATTCAACACGCAGTACTAAGTCTCTCCTCTTGCTCCATTTTCTACTGGCCTGTGACCAACTTTCTACTTCCTAAAGTTGAAATTGCTTCCGATTTCTTTTTTCTCTATTTCATGGACAATCCATGCAGTGTTTGCTCAACCTGTTTACACTGAGATGTGTTGAGGAACTGTCCCACGGGAAGGCCACAAGGTGGGGCAGTAATGAGTAATTGGAAGAAAACTGCGGTACCTTCTAAAGCTCAAATGTGGCTTTCTAGAACACGGTGAGGTGGAGCCCTACATTCATTATTTGACTTTTTTTTTTTTTTTGAGACAGAGGAGTTTCACTGTCTCCCAGACTGGAGTGCAATGGCATGATCTCGGCTTACTGCATCCTCTGCCTCCTGGGCTCAAGCGATTCTCCAGCCTCAGCCTCCTGAGTAGCTGGGACTACAGGCGCAAGCCACCATGCCCAGCTAATTTTTTTTTTTTTTTTTTTTTTAGTAGGGACGGGGTTTCACCATGTTGGCCAGGATGGTCTGAAACTCCTGACCTCAAGTGATCCACCTGCCTCGGCCTCCCAAAGTGCTGGGATTACAGGCGTGAGCCACCATGCCCAGCCCTGTGACTTTTTCTCAAGGGCTTCAAACAGTCCCTCTACAAGTTAACCTAGGCATACTCACAGAGCAAGAAGGCATTCATGATACTACAAGGGAGGTGAGGTTTGTGCCATTTGCTCCATGTCACTGAGGCAGGACAGCCCTGTGTGGCTCCATTCCCACGAGAGACCGTCTTGCTCCGTTAGAACTGCCTTCCACTTGTTAAGGGTGCTTTTCTTCCATGGTACAGTGATCCTTAATCATTTGTTTCAAAAATTTACCAACCTCCCGGGAATGAAACTAACCAAACTTCCCTCCCTCCCTCTCTCCTTCCCTCCTTCCTTCCCTTCCTTCCTTCCTTCCTTCCTTCCTTCCTTCCTTCCTTCCTTCCTTCCTTCCGTCCTTCCTGTTTGCCTTCCTTCCTTCCTTTTGGATTATGTTGTTTCATTAAAATATATTTAGCTGGGCATAGTGGCTCACACCTGTAATCCCAGCACTCTGGGAGGCAGAGGTGGGCAGTTCACTTAAGGTCAGGAGTTTAAGACCAGCCTGGCCACCATGGTGAAACCCTGTCTCTTCTAAAAATACAAAATTAGCCACGTGTGGTGGTGGACGCCTGTAATCCCAGCTACTCGGGAGGCTGAGGCAGGAGAATTGCTTGAACCCAAAAAAAAGCAGAGGTTTCAGTGAGCTGAGATCGTACCACTGCACTCCAGCCTGGGCAACAGAGTGAGATTCCATCATATATATATTCACATGATTTAGGAAATTCTGTATTTCAGCATCACAGTATAAAGACTTAAGTTCTAAGACTTGATATTGCTGTAGATGTTGGGAATGGAATCTTAGGAGTAACCTTTATCAGAGGCAACTTCTACTGCCCTTGCTACCTTCGGTGTGACCTGAAACCCCCTTTTTTCATTAGTACCAAGTGACTTGTTTGCCACTACTCAGCTGTCCCAGAATAGCTTGACTCCACACATCCATGCATTTCTAGGTAGAAATTAGGTGCATTATAAATAACGAGTCCTCTGAAAATGCCGAAGTGTCTTAATCTTTTGAAAAAAATTATCTCAAATTTACATTCACAAGGAGCCATGTCTTTTGCCACTAACTGAAACTCAGTAACAACACTGAAGTATGAGCTTGGGCCTTGTCTGACAATAAAAAGGAAATGCTAGGTCCCAGGGACCACGTCAAGATGTGCTTGTTCCTTTAAAGCACGGAGTTGTCACATCCAATTTTTAACACATATGTATATTTTTAACACATATGCATATTTTAACACACATATATATTTCTGATTATACTGTAAAACTGGTAAATTATTTTTAAAAAATCATAAGGCCCCCAAATCCCAGAGAAAGTTGTTTCTTTACAATTTTAGTCTATTTGTCTCTTTTAAGTTTCTCTTCCCTCTGAGCATATGTATCTCTAATGCATGTCTGCTTATGTAGGCATATTTATACATACACCCTTTCTTTTACAAAACTGATATCAATTTTTGTATTTTAAATAAAATACAAATGTTTTACTTTCTTTCTAAACAAGCAGACACTACTTTTGGCACCTCCCAATGCTGGCCAGGTCATGTTAACTACCCTTAATCAGCTTTTTTTCTTGCAATATTTGTAATATGCATCATCTCATGGCAAGAGACAAATTAGATCATTTGAAGATTAATAAATCCTTACCTCTGTTTGGTTGCACTAGCCAGCAAATTCATCACATGCTTAGTTTTTGCTTTATTCTGGCCCATGTAGACTAGCTGTTAAGTGAAAAAAAAAAAAAAAAAAAAATTCTTCTTCGGGGCAGAGTGGCAGGATGGCTCTTTGGAAAGAGTCTTGGAGCAGGAGTCAAATGGTCTGGCTTTACACCCCAGCTATGCTTACAAAAGCTGGGTAACTTGCAGTTCCCTTACCACTAAAGTGGAAACATGGATGTCTAAAGCTTTTTTACAGCTAGAAAAGTCTATGCTTGGTTAGCATTGTGCTGATGCAATGCTGTTCCAGATAACCGAGGGAATGGCGGTCCTCGCATGAAGACGTAAGTAGACGTGCTATTACCCTCCTCGGTTGGCTCCAGCAATAAGCCTAATGACCTCTACAAAGCTGTTCTGTAATACAGAAGTAAACACTTACTCTGCACAATTTCTCCTTGCATGTGCTTCCCAGTGGTAGAACATTATTCATCTTGTTGGTCTTTCCAAAGAGATTCATTACTTCCTTGCTCCTTCTTATTCATCCTTCATAATAGAAATGCTAAAAGTCTGAAAGACGAGGAAGGGAGCACATTTCCTCCCTGCAGTCTGAGGAATGGCTGTATCTCTTCATGAGCACCAAGAGGAAGCCCCCAGATGGGTCCCTGTCCTTACAGCCTTGTTTCCATGTGCATTTCCACCCCAGCCTCTTCCATAATCGCTCCCCATCTCTATGCCCCAGCGATGCCAGTTGTTCCATCAAACACTGTCCTCTCTGTTCTCAGCGTTGGAGCTTCTGCTTCCTCTGTTAGGAGTGACTGATTCTCACCACCACCAGGCTAATTCTGACTCTGTTCTGGTTTCACCGCGGATGTCACCTCCTCCAAGAAGCTCTTCTCGACTTTCTGCCTGCAGACCCTCATCTAAGCTTTCACAACACCCTGTGTTCTGTGTTTACACCCACCCAACTTTTTCTTTTTTAAATTTCATTTTATTTTAAGTTCTGGGATACATGTGCAGGACGTGCAGGTTTGTTACATAGGTAAACGTGTGCCATGGTGTTTTGCTGCCCCATCAACCCTTCACCTAGATATTAAGCCCCACACGCATTAGCTGTTTGTCATAGTGCTCTCCCTCTGCCCACCCCCCTGACAGGTCCTGGTGTGTGTTGTTCCCCTCCCTGTGTCCATGTGTTCTCATTGTTCAGCTCCCACTTATGAGTGAGAACATGCTGAGTCTGGTTTTCTGTTCCTTATGTTAGTTTGCTGAGGATGGTGGCTTCCAGCTTCATCCATGCAAAGCACTGGAACTCATTCCTTTTTATGGTTACATAGTATTCTATGGTATATATGTACCACATTGTCTATCCAGTCTATCATTAATGGGCATTTGGGTTGGTTCCATGTCTTTGCTATTGTGAATAGTGCTGCAATAAACATATGCACACTCACCGAACTTTGCTTCACTGTCTATCAGAAAACTGCCAGTTTTTCAGTTGCATTTATCTGCTAGAATATAAAGGCTTTGAATAGATCCAATGGTCTTGTTTACCATTGAATCTGATACTTAACATGGAATCTGACACCTGCTAGACACCCTCAGAATGTCTGTGAAATGATGTAACTCTACGTGATGTGTGTCTACTCATAGCTGTGAAATGAGTGAGCCCTCCTGTAGGTCACAGTGTCCAGCAGACTGGCAGGGACCTGATATGAACATCACAGAGGAAAAAAACACATACGAAACAATTAATGCTTGCCATTGGGCCAAATGCTTTGTATGCATTATTTCATTTATATTTTTATTTAATACTAAGCAGCCTTCATGTACCTTGTATTTTGCTAGGCAATGGAGTACATAGAAAGGAACAGAAACTGCGTATCTTGGCTTCCCAACTGAAAGGAGACGATTAACCTACTTGAAAATGTTAGAATACAAATACATGATATCTGAGGACAGGGTGAAGAAAAACAAACAAATAAGAACATGAAAAACTGTGTTTGTCTTGACTATTCAGGATATGAAAGTGCCGCAACATTCATGTATCTAGAAACTCCATGAAGGAATCTACACTTAGGGCTTAAAGAATCCTAAGGGACCGGGCGCGGTGGCTCACGCCTGTAATCCCAACATATTGGGAGGCCGAGGTGGGCAGATCAGAAAGTCCAGAGATCAAGACCATTCTGGCCAACATGGTGAAACCACATCTCTACTAAAAATACAAAAATTAGCTGGGCTTGGTGGCGCATGCCTGTAGTCCCAGCTACTCAGGAGGCTGAGGCAGGAGAATCGCTTGAACCTGGGAGGCGGAGGGTGCAGTGAGCCAAGATCGTGCCACTGCACTCCAGACTGGTGACAGAGGGAGACTCCATCAAAAAAAAAAAAAAAAAAAAAAAAAAGAATCCTAAGGATTCCTGGTTCCTGACTGGTGCTTGTTCCTTGAAGTATACTTGTGCCGGGAAGCAAATCTTCTCTCTCTCGTTTTGAACTTGGAGGAGACAGCAGCTCCCTTCTCCTTTTCATACAGGCTATTGTTTATAAGAGCAATGTGATGAAAGCTTCCTCTGCTAAGATTGCAACTCCAGTGTTACTTTTTCTTTACCTCACCTTGATCCTCGGTGTGAAACTTCACTCATTACTGATGCATTGCAATTAACAGGTCTCCTCTTTCAGGACACATTAGGATATGTTCTATCAGCTCCAAAAAAATAAAATAAAATAAAACACATTAGGAAATTTAAATGAATTAGTGGAATCAGCTGAGATAGTACTTGAAAGGGACCGTGTAGGCTTGTGGTGGAATAGGTACTTTCAGAGAGAAGTCTCTAGAATATTCCTGAGGAAGTATTTTCTCCTGCCCTTCAATGAATAGAGTGGTAAGGTTTGTGAAAAGCAGGCCTCTGGCCTGAGTTAGGGAAATTATATATTGTTTGTCCAAAGTAGTAAACTCTGTCTAAAATGAAACTCTAGACTAGATATTATTTTTTGATGTTAGATGTATATGTTCTCTCCATGATTTAGCAGACTTTCCAGGGAACGATGAGTCTCCCCACTACTGAATACTATAAACATGTTATCTCAGTGGGAAAAATAGAAAGAGATCCAGAGAAGAAGAGGGAACATCTTGCTTTTGAAGCATCTCTGCTTACGAGTCCATAGGAAATAAATTACATTTCCCAGGGTTCTGATTTGGTTTTTAATAACTTACTGGCCCTGCTAAACAAGACACTCAGGAGAAAGTGCATGTGAATAGATGGAGATCTACATTTTTAGAAAATCTGTTTCTTTCTTTTGGGATCACAATCAGAACACAGGCATCATTGAAACAAAGCCGAGGAAGAAGAATTTTCTCATGCTATGCAGAAGTTTTCTGTTAAAGATATCAGAGGCTTTGCACCCTGAGAGCTGTAATCTTCTCTCCTTGAGTTCTTCATTGAGATTTACTGCAGAGGCCTCAGATGTGTTTATTTCTCTTATCCAGTTGCTCCTAATATTACTTGCAATTGTTTTGGCATAAGGGTTAGAAATTGCAAGAACTCCTAGCTCAAAATCACAGAACATACACAAAGACAAAACAGAAATAAAGCAGAACAAATGCAAGGATAAAATAGATAAAAATATCTCCCCACCCTAATTGTGCTCTTTTAAAGGAATGCTATTGAAATGACAAATGAAGGAGATTTCTACCTGTTGTTATATAGCTGGGCAGAGTGACATTTTTGGCTGTATTCTAGTGTTGAGCAGTTGCAAAGCTTTCTTTCCCCCTGAAGCAGTAGAGGGTGCTATGTGGATATAATTGAAGAGATGCTAAGTTTCTATATGACGCCAGGGCTTAGGGACTGCCCTCTCTTTTCAAGCCACTTGCTTTTCCCAAAATAACTAAGAAAAGGGAGAAAAAAATGAGTACAGAGGCCATGCTAGAAGACATAGATAAAATATTAAGTCTTAAGAAAGGTAGGAAATAATCAGATTCTAAAGTTCTCACAAGGTTTGGTATTTTGAAGTATTTGGCAGAAGGCAAGGGCATGGAAAACTTTAAGAAATTGTAAGCTTAGGACTTTATCGTAAGCTTAAGACAGAGATGTTATCTGTCTGAAAACAGAGGGAAAATTTTGAAGAGAGTGATTCTTGTAATAAGAGAAGACTTTTGACAAATTATGAATTCCTTGAATTTCATTATTTTTTATTGCTGTTTGAGTAGTATATATTGTATATTTGATGACAGTCAGATTTTACTGATAGAGATTTGAAATATATTTTGACAGGGCTACCTCATGCTTTTTGTAGAATCAAACATTTTAGAGCTGTTCAGCCCCTTGGAGCCATTAAGTACAATCTTAATGTTTTTGCATAAGGAGACATTGGCACCAAGAAGTTAAGTGACTTAACCTGTAACAGGCTGGTCCAAAACATCCGAGCCTCAACTAGAACCAGTGTCCTTACCCCTGGTCCAAAGCTCTCTGTCTTTTGCTACCCTGCTTTGAGTTACAGCATTTTATATGCTGACAATACATAATCCTAATACATTTATATATTGTTTTCACTTACAAAGCAGTTTATGTACATTTTTCCACACTTATGTACCAAAACGTCCTTGAAAATATGTTATTTGTTGATTTACTCAAAGAAGACTTGCCCAGTTTTATGACAGGCTGAGAAGTTAAGTCTCCTGTTGCAATTCCGTTTGCAATTCAGTATCCATTACACCTGGTCAATCAAGTTTCTTCTTATTAATCCCACGTTTTCCCTGCCTGTAAACTCCCTTCTTAGTGACCGATTTTGCTATTTTGTGTGAGCACTTGAGTAAAGTTCAACTGACTCAGAGTAGGGAATCCTGGCTGGATTAATGGGATTGTGTAACACCTTCATCACTAGAGGCTCAGATAGGAGTGACTGTGCGATGTAAAAAAGGCTTGCCAATACCACTGATGTTTGACGTGAAGGTGAAAAGTTCAGTGGCCCAGAGAAGCGCTTTAAGGGTTCTTCTTAAATCTAACACCTGAGGAACACCTTCAGATTATCCAGCAGTTGTGATCCCCTATGCAGTGTCTATTTGTCTAGACTTCTTCCCCAATACACATTCCCTAGTACATTTAAATGGAAAGAAAGGTCTGGGAGGTTATTTGCAGGGGTGTTGATGGAAACAGGACCCATCACAGCTAGGGACATGTTATCAGAGTGCAGATTTTGAATTCCTTTCTGCCTTTCCTGCATGACTTTAAGTAAGAAAATGGTCACCTTAAATTTGCCCAGTAAGACTCAGCTTGGAAATCATTCTTGGGATGCAGAAGGATCTGGTCCAGAAAGCTTCAGAGAAGCCTTGAGAACTGCCTATTCAAGAGGGGAAGAAGGCTGAGAGAGGGAACCTGCAAAGATCTAGCAGGAAAAGAGTCTTCTATGTGCAAACAACACTAGACCCTTTCCCAGAATTGGGGCACTAACAAAAGATAATGACTCTGAAATATTGGGAAAATTGTTGGAGAATATGATCTCGTTCCCTGTGCTGTCACTCCAGGTAACACCCATGATGCTCAAAGGATTTTTTTAAATTAAAAGGAGTACCACTTTATTTAACAGGTAGAAAATTATGGAAATTATTATACCAAGAAAGGACATAGGCTAATAACATAAATTAGGCTTAAGGAGAGTTTCATAAATTATGTATCTCCAATGGATTAATGAAGGAAATTAGGAATAATTTTTATATTATCTGTACTTTTTTACTTATATATTTGGACTTGAGGTTTTCTGCATATAATATGCACACTAATATAAATATTAATATAATGCTAATATAAAGGAATACTCTCTCAGAGATTGTGCATTAATGTATGCATTAATTTCATACATTATGAAAATATAGTGACAAAATATAGTGCTTGACCTTAGCCCCAGGAGGAAGAATAGGATATGTGAAAGAACCTAAGATTTTGGACCCAGGATAAACTGGTTTTAAGCCCAGGTCTGCTACTTAAGAGCTGTACGACTGTGAGCAAGTTATTTTAAATTGCTGGATCTTGTTTTCCTCATTTACAAAATAGAAACACTGATATCTGCATCATACATCATACTATTGTTATGATTTTTAAATTAAAAATATATGCCAATGAACCTAGCAATTGGTGACCATATTGTAGGTACTTCATGGATATCTGCCTCTTCCTTCCATGTGCAAAAGGAATTCTGGAATCATCTTTTATAATTACTAGGAATTTTTTACTGCCTTCAGAAAATATTTCTAGACTTATCCTGCTAATTTTTGTTTAGAAGTTAGCCTCTGTTTCAGTCCATTCTCTCATGGCTATAAAGAACTACCTGAGACTGGGTAATTTATAAAGAAAAGAGGTTTAATTGGCTCGTGGTTCTACAAGTTGTACTAGAAGCATGGCTGGAAAGGCCTCAGGAAGCTTACAATCATGGCAGAAGGTGAAGAGGAAGAAGAGAAGTCTCAAATGACTGAAGCAAGAGGAAGTGAGCAAAAGGGGAGGTGCTACACACTTTTAAACAACCAGATCTCAGGAGAACTCACTCACTATCACAAGAAAAGCAAGGGGAAATCTGCCCCCATGGTTCGATCACCTCCCACAGGGCCCCTCCTCCAACACTGGGGATTACAATTCGACGTGAGATTTGGGTGGGGACACAAATCCAAACCATACAGTCCCTGAATATATATGTGCAGAAACAGACTGCTCACCTAGACTTCAAAAGACATGTCATCATTACACACCTCTGAGACATTGTATGGTCTTGGTTTTAAATTTCTTGAGTAATCTGGTTAATTCTGATACTAGCGATCAACAGCTTTGGTGTAAAGGTAGGTCAGATTGGTGATATATTGCTACAGCAATTTGAGGAAAGCAATTTCCTCCCTAAAAGTTTTGACAATCTTATTTATTTATATATTTTATGGTGGTGAGGGGAGAAATTATCCTTGAGATCTTGCTTCTTTGAAATATGGTTCTTCTCAGGAATATCCTATGTTATTAGATGATCTAAACACTGTGGCACTTCTTAAATAACCAATACTTAAGATACCATGAAAATTACAACCCCCGTGAGATATAGTATCAATTAAACTATGCCATATACCTCGATTGGTTGAGTTCCATCCACTAGTCAATTTCAAAATTACCTCGTAAATCACTAAGACAATAGGAAAGAAAGCCTTACTATAACTTGCCTTACTATAACTTGTCTTACTCCAAAATTTAGCAATATCTTTTTAGCTTATTGATAGTATTTCAGGAAAATCAAATGTAGTTCCACATTATAAGGATGGAGACATGTGTTACCTCTTTATGTTCCTGTATGGCAAATTAGTTGATACTCTTTGGTCTTGTCGACATCTCTTTAACCTTGTAAGATTACAAAGGTTAGAATCATGTTTACCACCTGTAAAAAAAAAAAAAAAAAAAAAAAAATCTGACAGCAGGGTTTTTTTTTTTTTCTTCTTCTTCTTCTTCTTTTTCTCCACCACATCCCCTGATAATGATTTCCATGGGCTGGAAATACTGGGAGGAGAGAAATATTTAGTTGAATTCATTTTAAATGAAACCAATAGCTTCACTAGTGATCTCATAACCTCAAAGCACTTTACAAACTGAGTAATCATTGAAGATGCTAAATATAGTAAATACAATGTTTAAAACCTTCCCAAATAAATCCATATTAAAATCTTATTCTACCACAAAGTAGCTTTGCTTTTGATATACCTTTTAAAGTCATGGATTTCTTGATGGAGATATTGAGTTCGGTTGTTCCTGTTGCTTTTTGTTTCTTTGATTTTTTTTTTCCATTATATAAGCTAGACCTCACTCTCTTAGTCATTTCATTATATGTAGAGACAAGATGCTGCCTTAACTAGAGCTTTATTCCAGGTGCCCAAAGGTCTTCATTTAGTTCCTAGCTCAATTCGTGAGTAAATATTTCTTTTCCAGCTTTAAAATTTTTTAAATGACATTGTCAGGCACGGTGGTGCATACCTGTATCCCCAGCTACTTGGGAACCTGAGATGGGAAGATCACTTGAGCCTGGCGGTTCCAGTCTGTAGTGCACAGTGATCATGCCTGTGAATGGCCACTGTACTCCAGCCTGGACAACATAGCAAGACCCCATCTCTAAAAAAAAAAGAAAAAAAAAGAAAAAAAAAAGAATGATAGCATTTCCTTTACTTGTGGAGATTTTCTGACTATAACATGCACACTATACAAAATATAATGGTTGTAGTTTCATTTGCACTAAATAACGATAAACCTTATTTAAATGCAACCTTATTTTATATATATACCCATTAATTTGATTGTTTTTAATGTAGCCATGGACATGGAGAGTTCACAAATTATAATTTATAAATGTATTAAGATAGAATAATTGCAGAATAGAAGGATTTTTAAACAATTTAAATAGTCACCATTTCTGCCACCCATTAATCCTATATATTGGTTCTAGGACTTATTCCTGGAGTTATATCCTGCACATTGGCTTCAGGCATGAAGGACTTGATCCCACATCTTCTCCAGTGGGATTGTGGGGATCGTGTCACTGCTGGCCTGTCCTGCAGGCTCTTGTGGTGATCATTATAAAAGCCAGCCCTGGGGTAGCTCAGGACAAGAAAGGAAGGATATTCTGAAATGATTTTCTCCTTTTAGTTAACACATTTTGGTTCCAGAACACTGAGCAAATCATCAACTGAAGCCCCATGATATATTTTCAAAGAGTGAATTTCCCTTACCTGACTGAGGCATTTTATTCTATAATAGCAATTCTCTGGGGTTTTTTTTTTTCATACTTATAACAAAGCGGATTAATATATACTCACCTAAGACACCAAAGATACTGATGGCTTTCACCACTCTATCTAAGCAGGAGTAAACACCTTGGAACTAGAAATCTGAGAAAGAGGACAATACCCAACACCACCTAACTATGGCCCTCGATACAGTCATTTAACTTAATAACCTTCCATGAGAGTAAGGTCATTATGAAATATGCTTGGTTTTACCCAAAGCTTTTAAAAAAGCCACATAAAATAGTATATGAGGTCACCTCTGATTCCTATGTAAAGAAGATTCCTCCTCCCTTCCCTCATTCATTGTTCTCCACACCCTACCCCACACCTCCCCTCACCCTGCAATCCAACTCATCAAAAGTTTAATTTTCCCTTTCCAAAAGCAATGTACTTGAAATTCCTATTCTTAGTTATGTGCATTTTGGTTTCCTCTTTGATTTTCCTTTTTTTCCAGGTTTCCTGTTGATACCAACATGAATCTCAAGGGCTTCCCTTTGCTTCTTTTGGAAAAAAATAAAGAAAAGAGACTGATTTAGAGCCTATAGGGTGGAAAATCACAGCCAGGAAAAGGCAGGCATAGCATGCAGCAGTTCAGAGACAGGGCTCACCCGCCCATCTCTTCCATCAGCCACCTCCCTGGTAGGGCATCCCTTGGAACAGAAGCCAGCAACGGTCCTGCAGGGATTGGAGAATTGTGAGCTCTGAATGATAAAACGTTGAGTCATAGGTTATCACTGTACAGAGTGATCCTTTGGCCTCTGCCTTGAGGGCACGTAAGCCATTTTTTCCTTACTTGTTGGAATTTGATTCATTTCCTCTTTTTCTCCTTTAGCTCTCTAATCTAGGATTCTCAGTTTATCTATAAAAGGATTCAATATCTGGGTTGATCCTGAGGAGTCAAAGGGTTGGTTTTGTGAGCAGATGGGTGGCAGACAATAGCTTTTGTAGAGATGCCTCTGAATGAGCCCACATGGTGGGGCTTTGAGAAGCCTAGTGTGGAATCCAGTAACAAAGTCCACCTTGGAATAATAGTACCATAGTTTCAGTAACTGCTGATTCCAAAAATGTTTCCTATCACACATCTTCCTCATCTGCCTCTCACAACAATCGTGTCAGGAGAAAGCTAATCCAACTATAAAGTGGCTAAGTGATCAGAAATGACAGGATGGGTTCATTGCAATGTCAAGCCTCAGTAGTTTTTCATCAAAGCCCTCAAAAAAAAAAAAAAAAAATTCCACCCCAAACTGATTGTGTATTATTCAACCAGACTTCTGGTATCTTCGGGCACACTGTTTGCAAAGGCCAGGCATCTCTTATGTCCTGCTGTCTGTAGACCTCTGTGGTTTATGGATGGGAAAACTCAAACAGTCTGCTCTTAGATGGTCCTTATTGCAGAAAGCAGGCTTATGCCCTGTAAGCCGGGGGGATCTCCAAATCGTGCAGGAGGAGAGGTACTGATTGCTCATTTGCTTCTTCTGTGCCTTAAAATCACCATCCTTGTTAAAGAAATGCAAGCATTGAGTAGAGAAGTGTCTTGCTTGGGCTTGCTTTTGAGTACCGGGAATTCAGCTTTCCTGCTTTGGAAACCTGAGTTGGGATGTAGGTGTGTAGCAAAAGGAATGGGTGGAGGCTTCTAACTAATGGGGAAGGCATCTTTGAAACAAGCTGAGATGTGGATCTGGGATTCTGGGAATCAAATAATTCTTCCCAGCACCAAACTTTGATGAGAGAATACTTTAATATCTGTGGTTGCAGAATAAATATGATTCACTCTGAGGATTCTGCATTGCAATTGAATATGCCAGAAAAGGCAAATAAAAAATTGGAAAATGTATCTGTAAATAGTTCTCAATAGTTTTAGAAAAGCTTCCAAGGACATTAGTTTCTTCCTAGCCATTATTTATTAAAATCTTCAGAATAGCATCTCATTTTTTGGCCACACTAATGTAGCAACTAAGTGTGCAGGCCCTGGATTCAGAGCTAAATCTGACTCTTTCAAGCTGTAAGCCCTTGAGAAATCTACATAAATCTCTCTGTGCCTCATTAATGTCAACTGTAAAGTGAGGAATAATGATATTATGTATTTTGTAAGGTTGTCCAAATGTTTAAATTAGATTATAATACTTAATATTAATTGACCACTTTGGAAGTGAGCATTGTTCTAAATGCTTTAAGTATGAATTTTATTGTCATTGCCATCCATATCAATTATCCTTATTTGTTATGCTGTTATAAGAAGCTTTGATTTCACAAAGAAAGAAATTCAACACTTAAGGAGGAGGCATGAGAAAACATCTTATTGAGGTTTTTAATCATCTTCTGGTGAGCCAAGCAAGACTGAACCTTTATTGCAATGTTTTACTAGGCTTTATAGCACTTTTAAAGGGTCAGGTAAATAAAGTCATAATTCAAAACAGCTGTTACAGGGTGGGGCACAATGGCATTGATATCAAGAGACTCTAGTACTGAATCAGTTACTTCCTATTTATATAATTAAAAAATTTTGTTGTTGTTGTTTGTTTGTTTTGAGACAGGGTCTTGCTCTGCCGCCCAGGCTGAAGTGCAGTGGCACAAACATGGCTCACTGCAGCCTCAAACTCTCAGGCTCAGGCCTTTCCCACCTCAGCCTTCTGAGTAGCTGGGACTACAGGCATGTGCTGCTATGCCTGGTTAATTTTTTATATTTTGTAGAGATAGGGTTTCACCATGTTTCCCAGGCTAGTCTGAAACTCCTGGGCATAAGCGATTCTCCTGCCTCAGCTTCCCAAAGTGCTAGGAATATAGGCATGTGCCCACACCTGGCCTATTTGTATAATTTTGAATAAATCATTTAATCTTGCTGAGCCTCAAAAAGCAAACTTTAAATAAAGAATAAATTAAAAATTAAAAGGTTGAATTAGGTGATATCAAAGGTTCCTTTCACATCTATGATTCTAAATGTTACTCAGTATTTACTCTGTTCAGAATGTCTATTTCCACAAGCTATTGCTTACAGCACAACACAGTGATCATATTCCTCTTTCGTAACTAGGGAGCTGAGCACCATGATGCTGGCTACTGGCAGAGTTTATCCCTCAGCTTAATCATTTCTATTAAGTCTAGAAATGATTTGGTCCAACTGATGTTTTCTCTTCACATCAGATGTCACATTTTTTTTTTTTATATGGAGTCTCTGTCTGTCACCTAGGCTGGGTGCAGCCTAGGTCATCTTGGCTCACTGCAACCTCCACCTCCTGGGTTCAAGCGATTCTCCTGCCTCAGCCTCCTGAGTAGCTGGGATTACAGGTTCATGCCACCATGCCTAGCTAATTTTTGTATTTTTAGTAGAGACAGGGTTTCACCATGTTGGTCAGGCTGGTCTTGAACTCCTGGCCTTGTGATCCGCCGACCTTGGCATCCCAAAGTGCTGAGATTACAGACGTGAGCCACTGTGCCAAGGCTTTTTTTTTTTTTTTTTTTTTTTTTTTTTTTTTTGAGACAAGGTCTCACTCTGTCACCCAGCCTGGAGTGTAGTGGTGCAATCAAAGCTCACTGCATCTTCAACCTCCTGGGCTCAAGCCATCCTCCCATCTCAGTCTCCCAAGTATCTGGGACTATATCCAGTTATTTAATTTTAAATTCACCACACTCAGCTAATTTTTGTGTTTTTTGTGGAGACATGGTCTCACTATGTTGCCCAGGCTGGTCTTGAACTCCTAGCCTCAAGCAATCAATCTATCTGCCTTGGCCTCCCAAAGTGTTGGGACTACAGGCACGAGCCACCACGCGCAGCCAGCCATCACATTTTTAGATAAAACATCGAGGAGGTACTTATACTGATATATACATTTTACTATAGCAACTATAGTAAAGAGAAACCAGTGAGTCCTAAAACTGAATTTAAAAAAAAATTAGAAACATAGAGTTAAAATTAAGATTATACTCAAAGTTCTTCAGAGATAAGTATTAAAGTCATATTTCCAAACCTTTAGGCACTATAAAGAATTCCATAAATAAGAGGTTATTTAAAATAAAAAAAAAAACCTATGCTCAAGCAATATCTTTGATCATAAGACAATTCTGGCAATGAGACAAATTCTTGAAATCTCAACAACACTAACATGGGCTCAGATTTTTGCTTTCAATAAATAGAACCTCATCAAAGAGGTCTTGGAAATTCTGCTAGTCAATGGAATAAAATAATGAATCAGGTAGAAGTCCTCCAGCCCTGTGCTGGACCGAAATGTCTCTGACTGCCTGTCATATTTCAGAGGATCGTGCTCCTCAGAGCAGTGTGGGGCTGGCACAGAGATGAAAGAAAGAAGAGGTTCCTCCCTGGTTTCTGCTTATTTGAACCTGAATCAGAATAGAGAGGAAGCAAAGGAGAATGAATGGTGTGATCCAACTTTTCTTCCATATGTGAACAATATTGACTTATATGGCATAATTATGCCCAGATGCTGTCATGACAGGGTGTAGAGATTTCTGACTTGCATAACTGAATATATCTTTTAAAGACAACAAAGAAAAAGAAATCAGTCACAACATTGCTTTAGCATCTTGAGTCTTGGAGTGCTTCTGCCATGGAAGGTTATAGTCTCTCTGCTCTTTTCTGCTTAGACTGTGTCTTAAAACTAGCTTCAATATTGGATGGCCTATTTTAAGGGAGATCCTGACACTTAGTATCCAAATTACAAAAGATGACTAGGTTACTGAGGATCTGAAGATCGTCCCATATAAGTTATAGTTGAATCTTCTGTGGAAGTTTAACTTGGATAAAAGAAGCAGAGAAATGACAAATGTGTTCACATATGTGAAGACCATCCTTGTTTTTCTTGTTTTGTTTTGTTGTTTTATATTCTAGGAAGCACAGTGAAATTTGAAAGACAGACTTTAGATCGCCATATTGGAGGCCTTTATAACAATTAAAACATAGGAATGGGGCAGGCAGCCTTATTAGGTGGTGAGATTGTGAGATTCCTCTGCTGTTGATGGAGACTAGACAGAGGCCAGATGAATGTGTCAATAATGTTGCAAGCACCGCTTCCATATTGGCTAGAAATTTGGAAGGTTAGAAAAAGTCACCAACTCTATCATCATAAGAAAACTGAGTTGAGGGCAGAAAGTAATATGATATCTGGGATTTGGGGAAACCAGTTACCTCTCTTCAAATCTTTAATGTGGAAAGAGTGAAACCATCTTAGACCTTTTTGAGTACAGAATGACTTGAAGTCAGAGGAAGGAGCATGGCAGACACAGAATGTCCCAAATTGAGACAGCATCTTTTAAGCAAATTGTTGTCCCTTTGGGTAGAGTGGGAATAATAATATCGCACTCACATTTATCTCACAGATGCTGTGAGGGTGTGTGACTCAGTGTTTTTAAAGAGCTTTGGATACCTGCTGTGGTTAATGTGTCACTCACTGCGAAGCTTTCCAAGGCAATTATTTTGATCAGAATGTCACTCAGAGTTAGTAGGCTGGCTTCATGAATCATTTGGGGAGGGTAGTATAATTCAAATTTGTTATGTATTGTCAAACATTTAAAAAGAATAATAGTATAAAACAAAATACTTGGTTTTACACTAAAATTTAACCTTTTTTTTTTTTTTTCTGGGAAAAGAGAATGTTGCCTAAACTGAAGTCCAAACAACTTTACTTTTTACCTTTTCAAATATCCATGTGGCATCAAGCCAGGCCATTTAAAATGACATCCAGTTATTTAATTTTAAATTCATTTTGTAGAAATCCCACCTCTCTGGGGAGTATGTACAGCAAAAGTAAGGCCATCACAAAAGCTGAATGTCCAAAAGTGGTGCTTTTTAGCAGAAAATGAAATTTTTTTAAGATGCAACTTGCCTGCAGTGTTCTTAGAGAGTGGGTTCCATACTGGGTTCTGAAGGAGAGTCAAGCCTGGTCTCCACAGTGCACTAAATGCAGTAGGGGGTCAAGCAAATGATGGGAAAAGCATAAATCATCTTGGAATTATAGATTCCTCTTTGCTGTTTGACTTTAAATTCACCATCTGCTGGCTGAATCTTGATGGGAGTTGAACATAAACATAAGGCCAGTGCATGACTGTGACGTGGAAGAAAGTTCCTTCTGACTTGTTAAAACCCTTAAAATCTACACATTATTATTATTATAATTTAGACAATGTCTCACTCTGTCACCCAGACTGGAGTGCAGGGGCACGACCTCAGATCACTGCAGCCTCAACCTTTCCAGCTCAAGCGATCCTCCCACCTCAGTTTCAAGTAGCTGGCACTATGGGCATGCATCACCATGCCTGGCTAATTGTTTCTATTTTTTTTGTAGAGGTGGGTTTTCCCTATGTTGCCCAGGCTGGTCTTGACTTCCTGGGCTCAAGCGATCCTCCCACTTCAGCCTCCCAAAGTGCTGGGATTACAGGTGTGAGCCACTGCGCCCAGCTGACATCTACAGATTATCATCTATTATTCTTGTATTTGTTAACCATGATCTCAAAATGATTTAATTATAAAACTCAAACCTTAAAGGACAATTGGATTCCAAAATGTAGATTATATGTAGATAATATTTCTGTTCACAAGTCTAGGTGTACATTAGTATCCATTCAGAAAAGTGAAAAAAAGTTTAAAAGCATTTTTAAAAACATGATGAAACTATAACACTCAAAATAATGTGATGGGGGATAAAAGGAAGTTGATTGATAAATGAGTCATTGACAGGTCAATGCTGTAAAAGGCCAAGTCTAAGTTGGTGGCTCTCAGTCCTGGTTCATCACTGCTGTTGTGGAACTTGGCAACAAGTCCCTCTTGGGAATTATAGGCTTAGCATCATGCTCTTGCTCGTATTAGCTGCTTCTTCTATCACTCTTTCAACAGTAACATATTAAAAACAAAAACAAGAAAAAAAACCCTTAAAACTTCTCAGGTAAGTAGTATTAAGGACACAAAAATATTTCAGGCTTGATTTAGAACTACATTTATGAAAGTAAACTACGTGATATAGAGCAAAACCACAACCTTTAGGTTTTGGGGGGTTTTGGTCTTATTTCTCTTTTTAAAAATAAGAGATAGGGGGTCTCATTCTGTCATCCAGGTTGGAATGCAATAGCTTGATCACAGCTCACTGCAGTCTGGAACCCCTGGCCACAAAGGGATCCTCCCACCTCAGTCTCCTGAAGCTAGAACTACAGGCATGTGCCACCACACCTAGCTAATTAAAAAAAAAAAAAAAAAAAAAAAAAAGTGTGTAGGGAAGGAGTCTTGCTGTGTTGCTTATGTTGAACTCCTGGCCCTAAGTGATCCTCCTGCCTTACCTGGGATTACAGGCATGCACCTTGTGTCTCACTAATAGATTTGCTTTCTAGGTCTTTCCTGTCAGGTCCACCAATATTTTAGATGGACGGAGCACTTGATTAGATCAGGAGTCAAAATTCTATTCCTGAATCTATTACTTACCAGTTGTACTACTTTGAATGAATGGCTTAATTTTTTAGGGACTTTGAATTGTCCCAGATATAAAATGACGGGATAGGTCTAGAGAGTGGCCTTAGATGAATTTCTTTAGGAAACAGTTTCTGAGATAGAGATGTTAGTGCAGTAGGTTTATTGGGGAGTGTTCTTAGGAATGCCTGTGGGGAAGTGGAGGATGTGGAGGAGGAAGACGGACTGGAATTCATTTGCCAGAGTCCTCAGCAGATCCTACCAGCTCTAGAGCTGGAATGTCCCTTCAGAGTTATCCTGATCCACAAGGGGTCAGCCCCTAGGCATTCATAAGTCACTTTGTCCAGTCATTGGGGTTGACCCCAGGAAAAGGTATGGTTTGGGGTAAGAGGACTCTTCAGTTGAGGGTAGTTCCTAGGAAACTAGTAAGCTATGAGTTGGCATCAGGCAACATTTCCAGCAATTTGGTCAATGAGTTCCCCTTAAGGCTGGATCTGGGCCACAGACCATGGCACTCACTGCCATATTCACAGCATCGTTTTCAGTGTGAAATTCTACAGTGTTAAAGTATTGTACAGTCACTGAAATGAGAGTATTTTTATATTTGGCTACCCATGACATTTATTCTCTTCTGATTATACTGTTTCTCTCCTGATCTAGAGTTTTAGATTGTTTGTTTGTTTGTTTTGTTTGTTTTGTTTTGTTTTCCTGTACTTTTCTGTCTGTTGAGGAAAAAGAGTTTTATTCTTCTAGTATGAGAGTCTCTATTAGTTCTCCTTTTTAGACAGATGAACACCCTGTGACAATTCCTTTTGTCTTTTTGTGGCGTGTAAAAAAAAAAAGAAATCCATAAATAGAGTCGTTATGCAAGTCTTCATGAGTTAATTTCTCTCTCCAGTTTTCTTACTAGTTTTTCCAGTTTTCATTTTCTTCAACAGAAAGCTTCTTCTTCTGGCTGGACACAGTGGCTCATGCCTGTAATCCCAACACTTTGGAAGGCTGAGGGGGATGTAATCCCAGCACTTTGGAAGGCTGAACTCCTGCGTTCAGGAGTTCCAGACCAGCCTGGGCAACATGGCAAAACTCCCATCTCTACAAAAAATACAAAAAAAAAAAAAAAAAAAAAATAGCTGGGTGTGGTGATATGCCCCTGTTGTCCTAGCTAAAGGGGAGGCTAAGCTGGGAGGATTGCTAGAGGCTGGGATGTTGAGGCTGCAGTGAGTTGTGATCATACCACTGCACTCCAGCCTGGGTGACAGAGGGAGATCTTGTCTCTTAAAAAAACAAAAGTTTCTTCAAATTGCCCCTTTACAATTTAATATGCATGAACACATTTCTTTACAAAGAGAAGGTTATCTTTTATCTATATTCAAAATCATATGCCCTGGGGATCTTTACATCACAATGCAAATAAATGTTGAGTTAACCAAAGGAAGTGTGAGTAACAAGTTAGTGACTGGGTTAGGGGGTGGTTAGGACAGTGGTGTGTGATTAAGAGATGAACATCTCAGACCAATGCCTAGTAAAACCTACAGGAGGAAGCATGATGACCTAGCCTTGAATATCTCATTTAGGAAGTTACACACGTGTCTGGGCTTTTCAAAATGTTTGCATGCCATTAATCAGCATCTTACATCAGCTTGCTCAATGAACGATGACTATGTCAAATGGAAGTAAAACATATAAGGCCAGAGAAGGATGAAGGGAAGTTTTTTTTAATGCAGTAAAGGATAAAGAAGGATGGAAGTGGCCAGGAGTGGTGGCTCATACCTGTAACCCCAACACTTTGGGAGGCTGAAGTGGGAAGATCACTTGAACCCAGGAGTTTGAGACCAGCCTGGGCAGCATAGCAAGACCCCATCTCTGTTTTTTAGAAATAAAAAAATTTTAAAAAAAGAAGGATGTAAGTTATTCAAACCCATAAGGAGTTCAGCCAATGTACTGAGGTTTCACACTTTAGATATGATCAATTTGCTGTCTTTGGCCTTACAGGAAAAACACAAACACAGCAGCCTCGTGTTCTTCTCAGACATTGGTTTCTCCTCCTTTCTTCGTAAGACAGCTCTTTTCCCATTTTCTCTCTGGCCAAGTCCATGCTCAGCATTGCGTGACTTCACTGTTAGTCTAGGTTTATTCTGCTCTGGGAAGTTTCCCTGACCCCCTTCTTGACAGCTGCAGATCCTGTCAGTCACTTCTCTGTGTGCTTCCCTTGCCTTCCTTGTAGGTTTTTATTACATCAATTAGGATACACCATTACAATGCATATTTTGTATAATAAACACCTGTGTAGTTTCTACCATATGCCGGGCACTAATCTAAGTGATTTACAAATGATTATTCTTCTGACCCTCATCACAATTCTATGAAAGCAGTCTATTATTTTCACCAATTTATAGAAAAGGAAACTGAAGCATAGAGAATTGAATACATTTTCTTTCATGTCATAGCAAGTAAGAAAAAAGGCTAGGATTCTAATCCAGGAGTCTGGCTCCACAGCAGGTGCAGTTAACCACCAGACCATGAGGCCTCTCTGTCATACGCAAGCTCGTCTGTTTTGCTCAGAAGACTGTGTTTTACTCACTCACTCCCAACGTCTTATGGTAAAAATTGCTTTTTAATGATTTAAATAATACATGCCCATGTAAAAATTAAATCAATGACTAAAGCATTCTGAAGAAAGGAAAGGTTACCTGGAATCCCATGACCCTGAAATAACCATCATTAAAATTTTGTTCTTTATCCTTCCATGCATTGTTTAATGTACCACCTACCCACACCCATACACAGTAATTAAATGGGACAATATAACCATTTTTTTTAAAGAAGGATGGACATCATCTGCTCTCATCCTACCAGAGTTGTCTATCCCAAAAAGACAGGTTAAAAATCTATGTGTTTTTTCTATACCTTTTATTCTCTCATAGGCTCATATCTCTCATTTACATTAATGGAACTCATTGGTGTTTCAAAAACATGATCATCTTAAATGTACTCTTTTAGATGTTGCTTTGCTCACTCAGCAGTCACCCCATGTCACCTGGCAAAGCCCTAATTTATTCTTTTCACTGGCCATGTGACATTCATTCCACAGTGTAGATGTATCACAATGCATTCAGCTATTCTCCTATGGCATTAACTTGGTTTCTAGAATGCAGGGGCTGTCTTTAACCCTGGTGTTTGTGACATTGTGATGGGCATAATGGGATCCCTTGAATAAATATTTGTAAAACATGGATGGAAGTCAGATTTTAGAAAGAATAAATTAGTTTTTTCTTAATTATGCATGGATATGGTCTTCAATGGGTTCTCAATAAATCAAATTTCAGTAAGGGACTCACTTAAATGTATGAGAAGAGACCCCTGTAATCAATGTTTTTAAAGTTAAATAATTGTCTTTTACATTTTAACTGGTGTAAAATAACTAATTATTGTTCCATATAGAATTTTTGCTTAAAGATACATACAATGGAACGTTATAAAAACACCTATATTTACAGATACCTTGTGCTTTGTGATCTGGCTTGTATTTTTCCTGTTCCTTTCCTGTTACCCTGTGTACGAAATGTATGTTCTTCCCATAAAAAAACTAAACTACTTCCAGTTGTGTAAACACAACAGATTCTTTCAGACCACTATGCCTTGGTGTATGTCAACCCTCAGCTAGGAATAACATTTCCATCTCTGCGATTCCATTGGCAATTTCTGCTCACCTTTTCCTATGTTGAAGTGCCACTTCTTCTGCAAAACTTTTCTTGAATCTCCTTTCCTGTTACCCTCCTGCACAATTAAAAACTTGCATCCATTTGATCCCATAGAATTTATGCTGTACTTTCATGACAGGTACTTACATCTTTTATTTTAACTCATTTATATCACTTACAAGACTGTTTTTTTCTTTAGGACTTGGAATATGACCTTTTCATCTTTTTCACTGCAGTCTTTTTAGTGTCCAGCATGGAGAAAGTGCTCAAAAATATTTGTTGAGTGAATGACAGTAGAGAAAATAAAAATGTCCTGGATTGGAATCATGAAAACTGTCTACTTATCTCTAATATTAAAAAGCTCAGTGTAATCTTAGAAAAAATAATCTGAGAGCTCTGACACTTTCCAGAGGCCACTTCCACGGAAAAGGAGGAGCAAAGTCTCTGATCAGAAGTTGAGTAAATATCCTCTGAGGTCCCTGATTATCCAGACATTGACAAAAGAAAGGCTCTCCAAGGTTTGCCATTATTACTATAAGGAAGTCCCAGCTCAGATGATTCATAGTTAAATATTTGCATCTCCTCTGGCTAAGAAAAATAAAAGCCACGACATTCCAGAGCCTTTAGGCATGTAAGATCTTGGTACTTTCCCAGTTATTGCTCCTTAGAAACCGGTAACTGAAAAGGCCCTGTTTCAGAAAAGCAAGATATGTCAAATGGGAAGGAAGTAGAATAGCTATCTGGTTGGAATTCAGAAAGTATATCAAGGCTAACAATATAATTGTTGAAATTGGTTATTAATGTTTTGATACTGTGACATATCTGTTTTCTGTTCTCTACCACAAACAAGAAAGATGTTGAAATATGGCAAATGTTATGAATAACAAAGAGAAAAATACAAATAAGTTCTTTTGGCAAATCTCCATGGCAGGTTGAACTCAGACTCCTTTAATGTCAATAAACAAGGCTCAGAGTCAATGCCACTTTCTTTGGTGGTCACTTTAAGTGTATTTCTCTTACAACAGCCCTGCACGTCCAGTGTTATTATTACTGTTTCACAGATAAGAAAATGGAGGCTCAGAAAAATAATGATCTATAATTGATATAGTGGTATATATATAATTTACATATTATACCATAGGATTTAAACTGAAGTGGTAAAGCAGGTGGTAATTTGCAGAGAATGATTTTGGAAATGCTCCGTAGATACCTCTGGCTCTAGGCATATAAAACTATTTTCTTATTAACTGAAAATTTACAATTACAACTTGATTCTTGTGGTTTAAGACAATGGAGGCTTTCTACATGGTGCATGCAAATTTTCCCAAAATCTTTCCCAAATTCATTTATAATTCAGTGTGGGTGAGCTTATCAGTTCCTTTCCAGAAAACAATTGTGATTAAGGAGTTCACACAGACAATTATTCTGTTATTCTCTTCTGTCCTCAGGTAGGCAGTGCTCCTCGAGCTTTGGGTGGCAATCCTTCACCAATCCATTGTCAGTGTGGGTCCAGCTTTTCCTCCTTAGGCCACAAAGATAGAGTTTCTCATATTTGATTTCCAAAATATAGTGTTAGGGGCCTGAAGGCCACAAAGAAGACTATTCTGAAAGCTCCCACACTGACATCCTCCCCAGTACTGGAAAACAAGTAATAAAAGAGTAGGAAAAAAGACCTCAGGGCCTTGCACATAATAGGCCTTCCATAAGTATATTTCATAAATGAGATTATGCTTGATGGACTGGCAGATGGAGCCTGAGTTTATAGTCCTGTCTGTTATTACCTTGCTTTGGGCCCTGTCATAACACTTCCTCTCAAACACGTTTGAAAGAAATGCAGCCCAACATAGGCCGTCTCCTCGCTGTGCTGAGAGGGTCTTGGGTCTCACAGAGCAACACACACAGCCAGGTCATGTCTCTGAGCATCGGATCTAGAAAACTACAAAGCCAGGAAGACATGGACAATGCTAACATCCTCCCTTTGTCCACCACACACATGCACGAAAACACACCTACCCTCACTCTCCACCCACACACACACACACTGGAAATTGTATCATACACACACCGGAAATTGTACCCAAAGGACGCTATTACTAACTATGAAGCAAGTGGCACCCATGGCTTGTCCAGAGAAGACCCCCACAGGGTCAGATTCACACAACAAGCCTATGAATGGGATAGCCCACATTTAGGAGTGGTCTTCTAATCCAGAATCTTCTCTTTATTTAGTTCAAGATAACATAAACTTCCTTTTTGTAAATTTGTCCATCATCCACTCCCTTGCTCTTATACTCTAGTGAGGGGGAGGTCAGATGATAAATGACAAGGAAGATCATTTCCAGCCGTGATGAGTGAGATGCAGAAAACAGGGCAGCCATGGAGCAGCGAGAGAGCAACCAGGTGTGGTCAGGGGATTCCCTAGTGAGGTCGTTTCCAAAACCCTCATGGGTAGACCTGAGGCTGTGAGGAAAAGAGGAATCCAGGCAGAGAGAATCAAAAATGAAAAGTCCCCATGGCAGGAATGAGCCTATTTCAAAAAAAAATTAAAAAACAAAAAAATCTGGGTGGCTTAATGAAAAAGAACAAAGAGACCCAAGAGGCTAGTCAGTTTCGACTGGTGCTTAGAGGCCATGGTAGAGTAGACATTTTTTGTTTGTTTGTTTTTGAGACAAAGTCTTGCTCTGTCACCCAGGTTGAAGTGCAGTGGCACAATCTGGGCTCACTGCAACCTCCGCCTCCCAGGTTCAAGTGATTCTCCTGCTGCAGCCTCCTGAGTAGTTGCAATTACAAGTGCCTGCAGCTAAACCCAGCTAGTTTTTGTATTTTCAGTAGAGATAGGGTTTCACCATGTTGGCCAGGCTGGTCTCAAACTCCTGTGCTCAGGTGATCCACCCGCCTCAGCCTCCCAAAGTGCTGGGATTACAGGCATGAGCCACTGTGCCCGGCCTAGAGTGGACATTTTATTCTACATACAATGGGAAGCCATTTGAGGGATTTCAGCAAGGAGATTACATGATCCCAATGGACTTCTTATTTTTTTTTAATTTTATACTTTAAAAATTTTTGAAACAGGGGCTCACCCTGTCTCCCAGGTTGGAGTACAGTGGTATAATCATAGCCCACTATAATCTCAAACTCCTGTGCTCAAAGCTATCCTCCTGTCTCAGCCTCCCAAGTAGCTGTGACTACAGGAGTACATACCATGCCCAGCGAATGTTTTAATTTTTTTGTAGAGATGGAGTCTTGCTATGTTGCCCAAGCTGGTCTTGAACTCCTGAGCTCAAGCAGTCCTCCTGCCTCAGCTTCTCAAAGTGCTGGGATTACATACATGAATGCACCTGGCCTGAATGTACTTTTTAAAGAATACTAAGGCTATTGAATGACCAGGTGGCGTAGCAGAGAGAAACACTGTGAGTCTGTGGCAGTGTCTGGATAAGGGATTATGTAAGTACCACTAAGATGGCTATGTTGAAGAGTGAGGGAGCATTTAGTTTGTCTGTTTTATAAGTAGAGGCCATCAGACTTCAGAGGAATTCAGACTTAAAATTCATGTGCCTTTGAATGGGGACCACATACATGTCACATCACACTAACACTGATGTTTCATTGATTCATTCTATCCCTTCCCAGGAATCAAATTCTGATTAAGGGAAAGACCCTAAGTGGCTGAAGGAACAAAAAGAGTTATTGCAAATAAGAAAAAGAAAAAAAAAAAAAAAAAAGCTGATGCAGTTAGGAAAGGGAAACCTGAGCTATTGAGAAAACACATTGCTTCTTACATAGTAATGCTAAAGGCCAAGCCTGCATATCCCTGCAATCTATAAAGTCTGTTTTCTCTGACAGTGTCAGAGTTGGAAAGATCAATAGGTGTCACTCACACCATTCATCATCTCAGAAATGAGAAGACTTAGGAAAGGAGATTGAAATGACTTATGTGGGGTCACAGAACTAGTTATTGTTGAGACCAAATTTAGAGTCTTGTCTCCTGGATCTCAGTATTATACTTTAATTATTTCTTTTTTTAACATGTAACCCAATTTGCTCCTAATAGACTTGGAATACCCAGTGCCTGAAATGTAAAGATGACTTACTCTTGGCCTTAAGGCATCAAATCTGCCACACGAAATTTTAAGATAAGGATAATACATCATTGGAATTACTCCTGCTTCTTGTACCTCTTTCACATGAGTTACCATGAAGTGAACTCTATCTTTTATGGAGGAGAGGATATGGAGGAGCATAGGAGAAAGGTACCATGTGAAAGAATAAATAACGTCTTTGCCTTGGACTAAGTTGCATTGCAGTTATCACCGGAAGTTGACAGCTTTGGATAATAAGCATGGATCTTTTTTGTCTTTGTTGGAGCCTGTTGCCCTTCACCTTTATGTAACATCTAAATTCTTTATTCTGGTTGACATGGGTTACTTTACAATTTCAACTTGGCGTGTGTCATACAATCATAGGTATAATATTCTACAGTTACAAAACGTGTTTGATAAGTATGAGGCATTCATGCTCATTGTGAAAGCCTTCAAAATGTCTGTACGCTAGGAGAATGGTGAAAAACAAGCAGTCAAGTGAGTCTCAGTGGGTTGTTTTCTCAGACCACGTGGACTCGCTTCTCAAATCTGGTACTGGTTTTATGTGACTTCGGAGAATCTTCATTCTCAATGAGCCCCAAACTTTTCAGTAAAATAAAAAAAGGATTGATATTTTATGAAACATTTTTATACCCTAAAATGCAGAAGCATGTTAGAAATATATAGTTGCTATCAGCCTTCAATTAAATGTTTACCACTTGGCAAAAATGATACTTTGGTAAATCCAAACATGCCTAGGTATCCACTCTGTATACTCCGGAGAATGTTCCTATTTAAGCTTATTGTTGTCTTGAGCATTAAGCATCTCACATCAGTTGTTACATCTGGCTTTAAGTCTCCAATGAGCCCTTGGGAACTCAATCCCATCAAAGGAATTTCGAGAGGAGTTCACAGCTCCTATCTACCGTAGAAGGGAGAAACAGGATAAGGAATAGATCCCTGATAAAGCACATGAACAAATTAAATCCACTGTTAATTTGAGTGACTGGCATAGAGAGGTGGCCCCTACAAAATTGTCACTTTTTAGAGTCATGGTGGTTCAGAGAAGAATAGAAATCATCTTTTCCTCTTAACATTATTTCCATGTACTATAGTTCCCTCTCCCTAAAGTGGTCTACTTGCATTTGTCAACACTGAAAGCAAAAACAAAGTTGAATATGTACCCATGGTGCATATTGTTAATAAAGAAGATGGAGGCAATTCAGTGGTATTCTAATTGTAATGATAAAAACTTACCTATTTCATCATTTCCTCTCCTTTGCCCCTAAACCCCAAACACTCACTTTGTCTCTTAGACATCTTGAAGTAGAGTTAATAACTAATGAGAATAAGCATCTCCATCCATGAAATATTTTAAATATAGTAGTGTGGACCTAAAAAGATAGTGAAATTGGATAGGCCATGAATAGAACAAGTCCTCGTGTCATAGGCAAACATCCAGAAAGTTGTGTGTTTTGCATTTGTGTTTTGTTGTTTACATCTGTTGCATAGGAATGATCATAGTTACAACAGCTGACATTTAATGAGGACTTTTCAAATGTTAGACACTGTGCTAAGAGCTTTATTTACATGCTTTACCTAATTTAATCTGTACAACCAATTTATGAAATGGGCATTTTCCAGACAAATAAAATGAAGTTTAGTAATTTCATTTTGATTGCCTGTAGTCACAGCCAATAAGTATTAGAGGGAATATTGCAACCCAGTCAACTTTCTCCAGAGTTTATCTTTCTGTATTCCTCAGCTGGTTGTTGGAGGTTGATTGAAAAACCCTTTGTAAGCCTTGAAATGCTAAATAGTCTACATAAGAAAGGCTTCGACTATTGTTTCTACTTTTTTTAATGGTTTGTAATCTCAGCAGGGATTGTGTTATCTAAAAATCTGCTTGATGAGGTCTAAGATACTGGCTTTTAGAGGTCAGACAGGAATGACTGCAAGATAACTTGACTTTCTCCTTCCCTTCTGCTGCTAAGGGGTAAGGTGGGAGTGGTTCTAGGACTTCTGCCATAGAACTAGATATATGACGGATAGGAAATGAAAAAATGTGCCACTACTGCACAATGTCAAGAGATTAATTGGCATTTAATGAAATATCTGTGCCATATTATTTTATAGTGTGCAACATTTAAAACAATACACATGTAAAAAATAAAAAATAAAACAATATGTATGTATGCATACAAACACACACACACTTTTAGCTCTGTCTTGAGCTGTCATCTCCTGAGGCAGGCTTAATGACAGGTGCAATTCTGGCCTAATTCAACCTCTTGAAATTGAAAAGGGTTAGCACCATGCAGTGGCTGCTAAATCCTAGAGGGCAAAACAGCCTCCTGTGTCTCATCCCTTCATGACTATCTCATGGGAGCTCGATTTCTGTCTCTTTCCACCTGCTAACCAGACTCTATTTTGATGCTGTACCACTGGTAGTAAAATATACTTCTTTCTGGTAAAAGAAGACCTGAGAAAGTAGAAATGGCATTATTTAAAGGAATTTATACATACCATATAAGTTGGCTGGATGGACCAGCCAACAAGCTCAACACTGTGTATTCATTGTTTCTTTTAATACTCATTTCAAGCTCCTGGATTCAGTATCATTATCTCCATATCACAAAGAATGAGGGACTCTGAAAAACTCAAGAACTTTCAAGGTCACTCACAGAATACATGCCTGAGCTGGGATTCTAACTCAACCCCTTAAGCCCGATATCCTGTACTTTTTTTGCTATATCAGGGTCAGCAAATGTTAGCCAATGGGCCAAATCTTACATGCTGCCTGGTTTTGTGAATGTTTCATGGAACACAGCCATGCCCATTTTTTTATGCACTGCCTGTTGCTGCTTTTGCTTTACAACAGTCAAGATGAGTGCTTGAAACAGAGGCCACATGGCCTGCAAAGCTACAACATTGAGTGGCCCTGTATGAAAAACACTTGCTGAACCCAATAACAATATGTGAGAGATGTATTGTTATTGACAATAACAAAACATGAGAGATGTAGCTGAAATCATTTAACTCAGTGTGTCTACATCTTTTTCCTGTATCTTCAAAATCCAACAGGATAGGTCTATAGATATACTGTCTTAAGCCCAGCTTCTTGTATACATTTATTTTGTTCCAAGATAATGTGCAGAAACCCGAATTCCAGATAGGTCTCTTATAATGAGTCATGTTTAAGAGGGTTCTATTATTCCACTTTGCATTTCTAGAACATGCTTCTTTCAGAATAATTACTTTCTAAACCTGTTCACTTAGCAGGCAGATGGAAATCCAACATCCTTTGGCAGAGAAGAGAGAGGAATTTTCCACTCGGGCAAGGTGAAGCACTGGTCAGCTCGTGGCTGAAATTTTTTATGTCATCCCCTGGTTCTACAGAAGACTGTAAGGACAGAGGAATGAGGCATTTCGCCTTGAGATCTTCAGACTCAGATTTCTGAGTCAGGTTTGAGGTTCCTGCTGTCCTGTGGGCAGTGAGGCCCAAGGATTACACCAAAAGAGCAGGAACCCAATGTCACAGGTCCCCTAACTCCTGCCTAGTTGCCCAGGCCACATAGGCACAGGCAGGGGAGCTGGCTGATCTCATTTGTTTGTTTTCTGTGTCCGTTCTCAGGCAGTGATAGGCATGCTATCATCTCAATTCTTAAACAAAACCAAGTTGTATCGTTGAAGAGCAGATAAAGCAAAGACAGAAGCATTTTAAAAGGAATTTTGTGGCTTCCAAAGTACAAATATAGAGTATTTCTGAGTTAATGAAGAAATAATTACAAAATATTTTTGAAAAAGTGACATTTTATTCATAGTAATTCATGTAATTCCAACTGAAGTAATTGATACTTTGTAATAGTAAGGACCTATTTGAGTGAATGTTTAAGATACTAATTATATATCAATTTTAAATTATTTAATATCAAAAAGGCTTGAAAGCAGCATATTTTGTGTCATTATGTGAATTCTTGCTTTGCCATTTTTAAAACTATTTGTTTTCTCATACCCCCTCCTCTTTATTTTTTAAGATGTCAAAGACTGTGTCAGTCAAGTCTGTCTCTCTGTCTCTATGTCATTTGAGTTTATGTTTATGTGTTAGTGCATTTTTACAAGTTAACTATCCAGAAACATGCACACTCTGGGCAGAATAAAAAATGTCTAAGTTAAGTGAAAACCACTTTAAAGCATGGCAGCCAAAATAGCTGTAGAAAAGTTTATGCTCTATTATGTACAATTTTAATAGACATGATATCTTGTTTCCCAGAATACAACAGATTGACTATCAGTCATTTTGTAAAAAATGAAAGCAAAACTAACAATCACAAGAGCTAAGATTTGCTGGCCCTTTGCACTGTCCCAGGCACTAGTCTAAGTCTTTTGCAAGTGTTTCATTTTTACAGTAACACAATACATTTCCTACTGTTGTTATCCATCTTAAGGAAGAAACTTTGTACAGAAGGTTTAAGTAGCTAATCAAGTTTTCACAGCTGATAAGGGATAGAGCCAGAGTCCACAAGCAGTCTAGATTCTTAATGCCAATGCTGTATTGTCTCTCCAGAAAAGACCACTCTCACCTTTCCCCTTGTTCTTGATAATACAGTTAAATTATTCATATTCATAGCATAAATTTTCTGTATCATATTTAAGAATACAGTTAAATATTGGTGCATATTAGAAAGATTTCACTTAAATATGACTACATGAAAGTAGATTTGTCTTTTCTAAAAACTAAACAAGCATTTGTTTTCTAAAAAATTTACCGGCGTGCACCATTTCATTTCCTAATAATTCAGAATAAATGAGGTGTCACCGTGGTCCACTTCAACAGTAGATGGGCTTATATTCAGGCAGGAAGCATGTCACCTATACAACACAGATGTGGGTGATTAATGAAAACTAAATCACGGGGATGAGATCTTTAAGAAGAAGAAAACCAAGTTGTCTTCCGGAAGTGTTTTCAGAACCCCCTGTTTTGAGGTTGTGGATAGACATGACAGTTTTACAATGCCAAAACAGTCTCTTCTAAAGAGAAAAAGTTCAATCAACCATTTCACCTGCATTATGCCGAAGAGCTAGTCTTTACAGTCATGGGGCTTTAAAATTATTTTGATAGCCTGTTTGGGCTGCCTCTAAATATATCCTCCAAATAAAAACCTCAGAAAATGTATCAGAGAAATGTACAGAATTAATATTTGGCTTAATATATTGTCAACTTTGATTTTACATGTCCCATCCAACTTGTTAAGCCTTCTTTGTGGCCATTAGTGTTTACTAGAGAATAATATCATATTTAATTTTCTAATTATGTGCGAACCTTGGAGTCAGGATTAGTTGATATTTTTACACCTTCAAATTTATAAACCTAGTATGAAGTCCCATCTAGACTAACAAATGTTTTATAATAGAAATTTAAATAGTACTCCAGTTTTGTTTATGCATTTGCTGATGGTCTTTCTTGCTATGAACTTTAGAAACTTTAAATGTCCGTTTACTCACAATACACACACAGCCTCAATGACCTAATAGGCAGATTTGCAGAGCCATAACCTTGCTGGCTTATGTCAGCTCCAAGTAAAGGGGGAGGTGGTAGTGGTGAATCTGTTTTTATTACTCAGTGTTTAATCATAATGAATCAGAGGCTTTTATGAGAAACCTTCTCCATCCCATGAAAGATTTGCTGATCAAAGATGTAGAGATTTCTGTTTTATTAGAAAAAATTGTTTAGGACCTCATTGTGGATACAGAAGACATTGTTTGTTGAAAAGTTTAAGTCTTTTTACGCTACATTGGATGTCACACTGTTCTGAGTTTAGTGGTATCAGGTCATCAGATTCTGTAAGATGTGATTCTAAAAATTCAGTCCTAGTCCTACCGAGTCCATTAGAGAAGGTCTGCAGTATATAAAACTGTGACTTAAAAATGCTCAATCTTCCATGCACATAACTGCCTGATAACTCTCAAGCTCAGGACCTTCATAGACAGGCTGTTGTAAAGTCTAGTAATTCCTTCAACACAAGGTAGCTTAGTATTTAAACCTTGATCACACATCACTTCAGAATTACTAAAGGAACTTAAATATATGTCAGAGCTCCTCTTCGGAATATAGGATAACGGAGCTTATGCAGATAGCATTACTTTAATTTTAATTGTACCCATCTGGGTTCTTCGAAATGGCAAGTATTTCGTTTATGTGCCTTTCTCATCTTGGGTCAACTCAGTTCCATGCACTTTAAAATTATTTTAGGAAAGAGCCATATCTTTTTTTTTCCTTCTTCCTCTTTCTTTCTTTCTTTCTTTCTTTTTCTTTCTTTCTTTCTTTCTTTCTCTTTCTTTCTTTTTCTTTCTTTTTTGTGCATGCGTGCGTGCGTGCATGTGTGTGTGTGTGTGTGTGTCTCACTCTGCTTGCCCAGGCTGGAGTGCACTGGTACAATCTTGGCTCACTGCAGTCCCGACTTCACAAGCTCAGGTGATCCTCCCACCTCACCTTAGCCTCCCAAGTAGCTGGAATTACAGGCACATGTCACTACACTCAGCTATTTTTTTTTTTTTTTGTATTTTTAGTAGAGATGGGATTTTGCCACATTGCCCAGGCTGGTCTTGAACTCCTGGGCTGAAGTGATCCTCTTGCTTCAAAAGTGCTAGGATTACAGGTGTGAGCCACCATATTTGGCCAAGAACCACATCCCAGTGCTGTAGAAAACTCCAAAAATTTATTTTGCAATTCAAAATATAAAAGTTTGTTAGTAGACATTTAATTTGTTAGATATTTAAATCTACTAGACAATCTATTATGTATTCTGCTCAGAAATGGTTAAGACCTACTGTTCTAGAAGATGGATCTCTCTGAGCCATAATTTCTGCTCAAGGCTTGCTAGGGGAGATCCTTCTAACTTGGCTTTATACACAAGAAGCTAGCTCACAAAAATGTCGGTATTCTAGTAGCTATGCATTTCATTGACCAGACCAGAGATTTGACCTCTCCATCACTTCCTCTGCAGGTGATATAGACATCATTTCTGCTGACATCTATGTTGATGCAGTTCTAGAGTCATCTGTGTCCCTATTATCCTGAAAATGAAAATTGATAGCAAAGGCAGATGATGTCCATTTAGTTCTGGGTGTAAATGTCTTCCTTGCTCTGCCATTGTGCAAGCCCTTTATGATTTGAGGGAGTAGTCAGGTTATATTCCTTCTGTTGGCCAGAAGTGCCTGTTGAAGAAAGACTTGGCTCTGGTGGTCTGGAAGCTAACTATGTAGACTGATCCACAGAGGACTCCATATTCATCTTCTTGATACTCAGGGCTTCATCTGTGAGTTGTAAGCCTGTAAATCCTCTGTTTCAGTGGTTTCAAAGTTCCAAGAGCAGGAGAAAAATCCAGACTGCCACTGCTGCCGTGGAGAGCAATTATACAGTTTGAGTGCCTCAACTGTTCCTATACAGGCCAGTGGAGTCAGAGCCTTAAAAAGACCCCCTTCTCCCAGTGCTTTCTCAAGTAAGTACAGCAACCTCAATGTCTCATAGTATCACTACAGCACAATACATGAATAGTTTTACATTTGAAGTAGGATTAAATTAAAAGTAATACATTCACATGGTAAACTCAAAAGTATATGGCCAGGCGCAGTGGCTCATACCTGTAATCTCAGCACTTAGCGAGACTGAGGCGGGTGGATCATTTGAGGTCAGGAGTTCGAGACCAGCCTGATTAACATGGTGACAAACCCTGTCTCTACTAAAAACCCCGCAGAGACGGCCAACCCCATCTCTACTAAAACTACAAAAATTAGCTGGGCATGGTGGCACGTGCCTGTAATCCCAGGTACTTGAGAGGCTGAGGCAGGAGAATCACTTCAGCCTGGGAGGCAGAAGTTGCAGTGAGCCGAGATGGCACCACTGTACTCCAGTCTGGGTGACAGAGTGAAATCCTGTCTGAAAAATGATAACAATAAATACATATATAGATATAAATTATATATTAATTCTATATTTTATATATAATATACAAATATATATTTATATATAAATTATATACCTATAAATTATATATATAATTATATATAGGTGAATATATATACATGAATAGTTATATATGTAGATGAATAGATATATAGATGGATAATTATATATAGATGAAAATATATTCACATAACTGTTATATGAATATATAAATATATATTTATATATAAATTGTAGATACATAAATTATGTGTAAAATTCACGTGAAAAACTCTCTCCACCTCATTTTACCCTTTATTCCTTCTCTTTAAATCTGTTGACCAAAACAAATCACTGCTAACATTTGTTATTTAGGGGTCCAGAAATGTTTTGTGTATAACCATAAGCATGCATATATATACATATCAACAGCTACATCTAGATGGTCCGCTTACTACAGCCCCAGAATGGAAATTTCTTCCTCAAAGCAAACATTAGAGGCATCTTCTGGGAAAAATAAAAATCTATATTTATCTCATTCTGTTCTTCATTTAATTAGCATAATCCCTGTTGGACATTTCCTCACCAAATAAGGAACCTGTAATTAAGTGTTATATTACATGTGCTTATTTCTCTTCCTGGAAGTCCATTTTTAAAAAATATTTTTAATTGATATAGCATAGTTGGTACATATCTTTGGGGTACATGTGATATTTTGATACATGTATACAACATGTAATGGTCAAATCAGGGTGACTGGGATATGCATCACCTCAAGCATTTATCTTATCTTTTTTTTTTTTTTTTTTTGTGAGATGGAGTCTTGCTCTGTTGCCCAGGCTGGAGTGCAGCGGCATGATCTCAGCTCACTGCAAGCTCCACCTTCCAGGTTCATGCCATTCTCCTGCCTCAGCCTCCCAAGCAGCTGGGACTACAGGCTCCTGCCACCACGCCTGGCTACTTTTTTATATTTTTAGTAGAGACGGGGTTTCACCATGTTAGCCTAGATGGTCTCGATCTCCTGACCTTGTGATCCGCCCGCTTCAGCCTTCTAAAATGCTGGGATTACGGGCATGAGCCACCGTGCCCGGCCAAGCATTTATCTTTTCTTTGTGTCAGCAACATTATAATTCTTTTCTTCTAGCTAATTAGAAATATGTAATAAGTTATTGTTAACTATAATTTCCTCACTATAATATCAAATACTGTAAGTTATTCCTTATATCTAACTCTATTTTTGTACCCATTAACCAACTGTTATTTACCCCTGCTCCTCTCCTTCCCAGCATATGATAACCATGATTTCACGCTCTATGGAGATCCTTGCTTTGATGATAAATTCATTAAGGACAAGAACCCTGCAGGGTGTTCAATATGCTTCCCAGGTGCCAAATAGTCTCAATACATATTAACAGAAAGTTAGTGTCAACTCACCTGCACCTCACACAGTAAATTGATTTAGGCATCTCAGATTCCTAAACGCTCTAGGTTAACACCTCATATAGTAATGAAAGTATGATCAGTTCACATGATTGAAATCCTCTCTAGTTTAATGTACTTGTTGCTTTTCCATGGACTTTGAAAACATGAAGGTCTGTAGCCGTGTTGTTGCTTTTCCATGGACTTGGAAAACATGAAGTTGTGTAGCCGTGTGTCTCCAGACTTTTAACAGCCCAGAAATGGTTTCAATGTTCTGCATTAAATAAATCGAGAAGGGTTAGACAAAACAGTGTCTGAAAGATTTCATGCTGTGAGGGTGATGAGGGTGATGGGTGACATTAATGAATCTGAAATGGTCGTGACTACAAACTTGTTTTTAAAATGTCACTTTCTGTAAGAGAACAAAAACTTGAAACTCAATGTTCATGAATACAAGAAGGCCTTTTCAAAGAAAGGCCACGGGCACTCTCACTAATACACACTTGGCATTTGGGTATATCCCTAAGCTGTGGACTGTGTTTACATATATTCCTCTTTCTTCTCATCACTCTTTAACCAAATTGTTGAGTGTCCAAGATGCCACATAGTCAATGGATTATTACCCTGTGGATTCAAATCTGTTACCAATTACTCTAGGGGTTTATTGAGTGGTCCTGCACACCCACTTTCCTTTGTTTTTCTAATTATCGCTGCACAGCTAATCCTAGCTCAAAAAATCAATTCCTCTCTCATATCTACTTACACATCCTCTTTAAGCCCCTTCTGTGTTTTTTTGTTTTGTTTTGTTTTGTTTTTGTTTTATCTCACTTCCATCTATTTCCTGGTTATTTCAGGAAAAGTTCTTTTCACACCACTTTTTAGTGGATTCCATCCTGTCTCTCTTCTTGTGACCATAAAATAAAATTTGTCATAAACAAGTGTAAGAGTCTGGATGTTTCCACAAACATTTAAGTGGCAGGAAGAAGCTAAAGCCATATTTTTCAGTCAAAATATTAGCAGAGATTTTCCTGCACTGTGCATGATTTATTTTCTTTCTTTATATTTTTAGATACCTTATAAATTGTCTAAAATCTCAATGAACAATATTTATGGTCAAATAACATAAAGAAAAATCCTTTATAGCCACTTACTTACTCAATTGTATAGTGTTTTGACATTCTAACTACACTATCAGTATGGTTTTCTGTGATAACATAGTATAGGTATAGATTTTAGCCATATAGTAGGTGAAATAGGCTATGTGTTAATCTAGGCTAAGACACAGCCATTATCTATAACATATATTTTATGAGAATTTGCATTCCAAGGTAAAAACAACTGTTTGAAAAGTTACCGTTTAAACAAATCCAGTTCATATGGTGCATTACTTTCATTTTCTGAAGATGATTCATATGGAAGTATTGAGAAGAGAAAAATCATAGTTTAAAAAAGGCCAGTCAGACTTTGAGGACAAGATCCAAATATTATGCAACTTTGTATCTTAGCAGAGTGCACTTAGTAGGTGTTCAATAACTCTTTGTTGGATAAATGACTTTATGAGTAAATGAAGAAAACCTCAGAGCTACTGGCTTCCTGTGCCTTGAATTACACTTTTGAGTGGGACTGCCTTCTGCAACCCAGTTGAAAAATAGCTATTGGCTCACAGAGTTCACCTTTATTTTGAGGACTCTGTCAAGACACCTTAGTGCATGTTCCTAGTTATGTGAAAGATATGCTGCCAATCAGAATCCCAATGGTCTCCTTGTATGTTTCATCTTTTAATGGGGCTGCGCTGTTAGGGACAGGATATATCTTGGCAGACTACATGGATATGAAAATTTCAAATCTTCCCATAGTCCTCTGTCTTTAAGGAAAATCATGGCACTTGTTTTTGAATTTTTTTAATCCATCTTCCAGATTCCAAAACTAGGAATTCCAAATGTTGTTTGGACAGACTGAAAAGAGAACAACCAATAGGAGAAGTGGTACACTATGAGTAGTCAAGGTACCATACACATGGGAAGTGTGAAGGAGACTTACTTAGTATTTTCTTATGTCTCTTTGCCAATATTTGGGAGTTTCACAGAGCATTTCTAGAGAATGAGGGATGGAAGTGAAGAGTAGGACAAGGTATTCAAAGATCTAAGAAGAATGAGAAATCCTTGATTTCCCATATGACAGGATGACTTGGTTACACGAGTAAACTGCTTTTTGTATGTGAAATAGGCAGCAATTGGAGGTAGCAAAGGAATACACAGGTAAGCCCTGGAGTCCAATTCCCAAAATTAGTGGTTTTTTTCTGATTCCCTAACTGACTCTATGGTAGGCTCCTGGTCAAAAGATCCATCAGGGCTGCTGGGCCCATGCTGACATTCCATATAGCCATCTTCTTTCTGATTCTCTGTCTTCCAGTGATGATCCAGCTCCTTGCAGCAGCAGGATTGTGGCTGGCCAGAAGCACACTTGATTTCAAAATGGATGTGACAGGCAGGTCACCTCCTTTTCTGCAGAAGTGTACTTGCATCAGCAAATCTTTTTCCTCTCAGGTTTCGAGGAAATGGGATCAAACATTCCAACACAGAGAAATAGGAGGCGTGGGCAGCAGCTCTCCTGGATCTCTCTCTTTCCTCGAGGAGATCAACTTGTAAAAGATTACAAAATGTACCCTAAGTGGTCCTTGAGCACCCTCCTATCTTCTTTCCCAAGCTTGTCATGTGGTTGCAGTGGACATGCAAAGTAAACACTGCTATAAACAGAGAATAATAAATTGTAAGAAAGCACCAGAATATCCTTCTTGCTTGAACTTTGAATCATTAGATCCAAACATTCCCCTTCTCTCTTCTCAAAGTTCCAAAGTGTTAAAGAGTTTTGTTCTCCGGTATCAGGAGTTGGCCACAAATGCTTTCTCTATAAGTTCATAATTCCTGTTGGGAAACTTGGAAAAGAGCTCTCCCCTTCTCATCCAAAGAAGTGATGACTTCTCTTTGTTAGTTTACAACTAACAAAGTCCCATTTCTGGTTTGAAAGTCAGATGGACCTTGGCTTATATTTATTTAACGAAGATGTGGAATTTCTCTAACAGACTGAAAGTTTATTAGAATAACATCTAGCATTAGGCCTGGCAAATAGGAGGTCCTCGTTAAGAGATCTGATCAGATTTGACTTCTAATCCCAGATATATGGTGTTTATTCTTTTTGAGCCACTATTTCCTCATCTATAAAATAAGAAATATTCATAACTATTCCATAATATGTATTCTTATATCCTATATAATAAAATAACTAATATAGGAATATAATAAATAACTAGGAATTATAAGTAATATAGGAATGTAATAAATATCCAAAATCAAGGGCCTCCTTGAATTTGTTATATATTGATTTGTTGATTTTTTGAGGGCAGTAATCACCACGTCTGTCCAGATCAGCACGGTGTCCACACCCCACTCAGCACTGTGCCTTGTCCATAGCAGATGCTCAGTCAATATTTATCTAATCAGTGCTGTTTGTATTCAAAGAGAATGTTTAACTTCTTACTCTTTCCATTCCCACCTCCCCTTTTTGATCTCGTGTCCACTATCGGTGTACTGAGGTCTCCTGGGCTCTGTTTGCAGGAATCTAAAAGTAGTTTTTTTACTTTGGTACTGGGACATGTAACTCCACTTTTTAGAGAAAATATTTCATGCTAATTAAAACATCTCAGGGCTGGTCTCCCTGCACTTCTCACTTTCACACCTACATACTCATACCCCTTTTCTTCTCTTTTTCCTTATTTTGTAATGCTATTAGAGTTGACAGAATACTTGCTGCTTCCCCAGAAAGTCTTAGCCAGGAGTTCATGAAACCCTGTCAGGCCTTGTGAAATGTACAGATGTGTTTCAAATGATCCATAAACCCTGATATTGTATAAAATGTGTGTGCCATTTTATGGAAAGAGGATGATATGTTTTCTTAACCAAAATCTTTCAGGGTACTTTGGTCCATAAAAGGCTAAGATCCACTCCACTAATGAGCAAGGTCTAGTCATTTAGAAAATCCTGCACTCTCTCCTTTGTTACTGCCTCAATTTCCTTAAAAAGCTCTTATAAGATAATAAAGAAGCCCTCTTTACTTCCTACATTTCCACTACACAGCAATACCAGCTTAAGTGTGTGCCTTCCAGCGTCCATCCCATCTCTCCGTCTGAGGGGTCCCCACTCCTAGTCCACCTAGGCCAGGAAACCCATAACTCATATGTACCAGAAAACCTCCTTTTTAAATTTCCTCATGCTTCCTGGCACCCTGACCTGACAATGGACTAGTACCTCATATCCACTTCTACCATGACTTCTGAGAAAGTGGTAGTTTTTACCACAGTGAACTTGGTATATGCAGTGTGTGTCAGGGGCACTGGCCTTACTGAAGTAGAGGCCCATTCTGGAGAATAGTAAGAAATAAGGAGCAATACATTGATGAAATAGAAGGGACATTAAGTGATGGTCACAGACCACTCTTAGGACTGCCATTAACTTCAGATGTTAAAGAAGTGCTTCAGCTCTCTGCGCTTTGTCTTCTTCTTGACAAGTGAGGAAGTTAGGATTATCTGCCATGTCATCCAGCTTCAATCTCTATAATTGTATAAATCTGGTTGGCAGTGGACTCGTTAGTGCAAAGTCCTAAAGCCTTAAAGATCCGAAGTTTTCTCACTGGGCAAGCAATTTGCGGGATTACGACAGTGAACTTGGTAAATGCAGTGTGTGTCAGGGACACTGGCCTTACTGAAGTGGAGGCCCATTTTGGAGAATAGTAAGAAGTAAGGAGAAATACACTGATGAGACAGAAGGGACATTAACTGATGGTCACAGACCACTCTTAGGACTGCCATTAACTTCAGATGTTAAAGAAGTGCTTCAGTTCTTTGCGCTTTGTCTTCTTCTTGACCAGGGAGAATGTTAGACGGGATTATCTACCATGTCTTCCAGCTTCAATCTCTATAATTGTATAAATCTGGTTGGCAATGGACTCGTTAGTGCAAAGTCCTAAAGCCTTAAAGACCCAAACTTTTCTCACTGGGCAAGCAATTTGCGGGAAATTAAACAAGTCCAAAATATTGAACAAATGAAGAAAGGGGCCATTTTAACCGACAGGAATACTTCATATTGTAAACATGGCCAGGTGTAGTGGTTCACACCTGTACTCCCAGCACTTTGGGAAGTTGAGGCAGGAGGATTGCTTGAGGCTAGGAGTTTGAGACCAGCCTGAGCAATACAGGGAGACCTCATCTTTACTAGAACTTTAAAAATTAGCTGGGCATGGTGGCATGCACTTGTAGTCCCAGCTATGCCAGAAGAGAAGGGAGGATTGCTTGAGCACAGGAGTTTGCGACTGCAGTGAGCTATGATCTTGCAACTGTGCTCCATCTTGGGTGACAGAATGGGACCTTGTCTCAATTTTTTTAAATATATATATACATATATATATAGAGAGAGAGAGAGAGAGAGAGACTATATATATGTGTGTGTGTATATATATATATAGAGAGAGAGAGAGAGAGAGACAGAGAGAGAGTAAAGATCTCATTTCCTCCACAAATGTTAAAAACATTATTCTGATTTTAAAAAGAGAATGAATTTTTAAAATTTACAAATTTCTGAAATGGACAAAAATATCCTAGGCCTTCTTCCTCAAAAAATAATAAATAAGAATAATAAGAAATTGCACTGGTATCTGAAAAAGCAACTTAAAGCTATAAAAATTAAAATAGCATGTTATGCCATGAAAGAGACAAATGAGATAGATTCAAGTTTCAAAATAACAATTGTTATTATTATTATACAATTATATTAATTTTGTACCTATAATTTAAATAAAATAATAATAAGAAAAATCACTGAATAAAGGTAATAATTTAAATAATTTAAAATCTTAAAATAATGATTATATGTATAATAAAACTGTAAATTTACAATTATAGAGCTATAAACAATTTTATAGTTATAATATTTTGTAACTAATGAAACATTATATTTTAATGATTTTATTATTGTTGTAATTAATATAAAGAAGATAAAGAAAAACGGGCAAGGTTTGAATAAGCACACTTTGTCAAAGATATATGGATAGCCAAAAAGCATATAAAATATGACCAGAAGCCTCTGGTGTTTAGAGAAATGCAAATTAAAGCTAAAATGAGATTCTTCTAAATACCTATCAGAATGTCTGAGATTAAAATGACTGACTGTAGCAACTAGTGGCAGGAATGTGGGGGAACTGAAGTTCTCATACACTGCTGGCAGAAATGTACGATGACACAACCCTTTTGAAAAACATTTTGGCAGCTTCTTAACAATTTAAATGTACATATCCCATGTAAGCCAGCCAGTCCACTCCTGGGTATTTACTCAAGAGAAATGAAAGCCCATGTCCATACAAAGACTTGTATGTAAATATTTATAACAGCTTTATCTGTAACAGCTAAAAGTTGGAAACCACCCAAATGTCTATCAGCAGGTGAGCGGATAAACAAATTGTGGCATATACAGTGTAGATAGTGGAATACTACTCAGTAATAAAAAGGAATGAACAATTGACACATGCTACAACATGGATGATGCAAAATAATTACACTAAGTCATAGATGCTAGACGAAAAAGAGTACATACTGGCTAGGTGTAGTGGCTCATGCCTGTAATCCCAGTACTTTGGGAGGCTGAGGTGGGCAGATCACATGAGGTCAGGAGTTCGAGACCCCCCAGGCCCACATGGCAAAACCCCGTCTCTACTAAAAATACAAAAATTAGCCAGGCGTGGTGGTGAGTGCCTGTAATCCCAGCTACTAGGGAGGCTGAGGCAAGAGAATCGCTAGAACCCGGGAGGCAGAGGTTGCAGTGAGCCGAGATCGTGCCACTGCACTCCAGTCTGGGCGACAGAGTGAGACTCCATCTCAAAAAACAACAACAACAAAAAAAGTGTACATACTGCATGATACAAAATTCTAAGAAAAGAAAACTAATCTATATAAAAATTTTTCCCTGTTATTCTCTACTGAGAGGGGATGAGGAGGATTACCAAGGGGCAAGGAGGACCTTTTGGAGGTGATAGATGTGTTTATTACTGGGATTGTGTTGATGGCTTACCAGGTATCTATGTAAGTGACAACTCATCATATGGTATACTGTAAATATGTGCAGGCTGGGCATGGTGGCTCATGCCTGTAATACCAGCACTCTGGAAGGCCGAGGTGGGAGAATTAAGGCCAGGAGTTTGAGACATAGCAAGATCCTGTCTCTAGTAAATAAATAAATAAATAAATAAATAAATAAATAAATAAATGCACTTTTTTGTATATTGAGTTATATCTCAATGAAGCTGCTTTTTTTTTAAAAAAAATCATATAACATAAAAGAGATTAACAGAAGAGATTCAAAAGTCTAGAACACCAAATATTAAAGGTAGCTTTTCAAATCAGTGAGAAAATAATGATATTACAGAAAATGGCAAATCATCTAGAATTAAATTTCTACTTCATACTATCAGCAATATAAATTACAGACTAATCTAAATTAACAATTTAAAAGATAAAAGAAACTATAGAAAAATACACAATTATGTATCTGTTCTTGAATGGAAAAAGATTTTCCAAGCGTAAATACAAAGAAAAATTTATATAGTAAAACAATGATTGATTTAATTTGATAATTTTTTTAGAAAGTTTACATCAAAACAAATTACAAAATTAAAAGGCAAATAGCAGTCTGGTTGTGGTGGCTCACTTGTGTAATCCTAGCACTTTGGGTGGCCGAGATGGGCAGATTGCCTGAGCTCAGGAGTTCAAAACCAGCTTGGGCAACATGATGAAACCCCATCTCTACTAAAATACAAAAAATTAGCCGGGCGTGGTGGTGTGCACCTGTAGTCCCAACTACTCGGGAGGCTGAGGTGGGAGACTCCCTTGAACCTGGGAGGTGGAGGTTGCACCGATCTGAGATTGCATCAGTGCACTCCAGCCTGGGTGACAGAGCAAGACTCCCGTCTCAAAAAAACAAAATGGCAAATAGCAAAGGGGATAATATTTGCCACAAATTTAAAAGAAAAGGATATATCCTTGCTATATAAAAAGGTCCTATGAAACAGGGACTTAGTTGGATATTTCTATTTTTAAAAAGGCAAATCATATAAACAAGTGTTTTACCCACCCATCCCCCCTCAAATAAAGAAAAAAGACAGGGATGGAGAAAGAAGGGGGAAAAAAAAACTGAGTAAAAAAATTCTTTGCAAAAGAGTAAAAAAGAGATTTGTTTCCTCACCTTGATGTTGTCTTTATAAGTTGTTTTATTTTAATCTTTTGTTTTTCCATATTTTCAGAGTTCCTTCAATGGACTTGTAGTACGGTACCTGGGTGATCACAAACATAATCTAGGGAGTAGAAAAGAAGTTCAATGACTCAGCATAGTGTTAATGGTCTTCCAGATGAAGGAGGGGACATGAACATGTGTCTGTCCCAATAAAAGTTGAGACAAGGTTTGTTGTGCACGTGCGCGTGTGTGTGTGCGTGTGTATAACAGTGAGGAGACTGTAATTAGCAGGAAAAATTGGGGTTTTGAAAGTAGACCACAGTCTTGTCATTGTACCATGACTCCCCAGGAGGACAGAGGACAAGTACCCTACTCCTGTGTAAATCCAGACTGCCAAGTAGAGCACTGAGATTTGATGAGTACTTAAGAAATGCTTGCTTGATTAATTGGTAAAAGATATTAAAGGGGAAGATTTTATATCACATTCAAACATATGAAGAGAAATGTTAAAAATGTTTAAAGTTCCATTTCCAGTCTCACTTTCCAATTCTTGGTTCAAAATACAAGGGGTAATTAGACATCGACTGTGTAGTCAACATTATGTTCAGGCTATATAAAATCATGAAACATCATCCTAAACTTTAAAGAACTTTGAGTTTAGCTGGGAAAATATGCTCACGGGAAATAATTATGTAGGAAAAGAAGGCATCAAAAGGGCTTAAAGCAACCAATCACACAGAGTTTCCTTGTTGGGACCCCCCACCCCTCCGCCGGGCCCCACCCCGTTGATATCCTAAATGTTCTCTTGACATCTTGGATTTACCATAGAGCCTAGTACTGTCTGTAAGGTCCTGGGCCTCTTCTAATTAGTGCTGAGTATCTGTTGATCTGCTACGTGCAAATGGGAAGATAAAACTAAATATTAGATTAGGGTCAATCTTTAAAACTCTTTCCTAGATTGTGATGGTATTCAGTGGTGGTTGACCATCATGGAATTGGGAGATATTTGTGAATGTGGCTGCAGGCTGCATGTCCTTTGTGTCTCTGACTCAAGACACACCCATTGATCTCATTTGTCTTCATTTCATCATTGGGCAGAATGCGTTCTAAAATGAAGAGACTAAAGCCTTCACAGAAGCACACTCTTTCAACATCTAAGGAAAAATTGTTGATGAGAAAACTGTGAGAACATTAGGAGGTCTTTAAATTGCAAGGGGAAAGGTCTGTTGGTGAAAACAGCTGAAATCCTATGGATTAAATCAACTTGTAAATAATGTAGTCTTAGAGTCTGCAGTGATCTCATAGGCATGTTTAAATGCTGTTTCTTATGACTACAGTTTAAAGTCATGGTATGGACTTTCAGTTTCATGAGGCTGGCCTGGGGGAAAAGAGCATGAGGTTGAGGTTGATGGTGTTAACTAGAGCAACTGAGCCCCCATACAGACCTTCTGAACTTGCTCATTAACGAAGCCACAGGATGGAAATTGTATAGTGTCCTTGACCAGAGCATTAGTTACAAGTTGTGAGAAGAGAAGAAATAAGTAAGAAAGAAAATAAATGACTTATAAAAATCCTCAGAAGATATAGTCCCCAACTGTTAGCACAAAGAAAGGATGTAAAATCATGGAGGACAGCAGCGGAGAAGATAACGTTAGCAGACAATAAAAGGCCAAAGTTTTAGAACAGTAGTAAGTGTTTAAGAATATACATAATATATCTTCCTCCATTTGCTTTTTGTCTTCACCATAAATAGACATGAGTTAACGTATGTTTAAAGTTTTATTTCCCTTTTATTGAGCTCACCCAACGAAAGTTTTTTTCATCATGTCCTGCTTTTACAAACCAAGATCTAATTTGACATGATTACGTAATTGTGTGGCCGTTTGTGCCCTTCCTTCTCCTCCTCCTTTCTCTAAAGTAGAAAGCCTCTCTTTCCTAGAGCCTATGTAAAATATGTTAATTCGCTTAATAGCAATAATAATTTTCTTATGACAATTTATCTATTCACTAAAGTGTTATTAAGGACCTATTAGTTGGAAGCCTCTGTGCCAGCTGTTGGGAATAGAAAAATTTATAAGACACTGTCTTTGGAGCTTTCAATCTAGTGGGGGATTCAAACAATTAAAGAGATACTTTTAAAAGACGGTGTAATAAGTACTCTGGAAGATGTGGCAGACTGCCAGTTGCCTTCCCCAGCATAACATTTTCCCAATATTCGTTAGGAAAAGAACCCTTTAATTGTACCCAATTAAAATACCGAATCTCTCAGCCTCTTCTGCAGCAGATGTGGCTGTGTGACTAAGTTCTGTCCAATAAGATATAAGTATACATGTTTGGTGAGATTTCCAGGAAGGATGCTCAAGTGGAGATGACTAAGTCAGAAGAAAGTTCCTTTTAGCTTTCCTGTGTTCCTAGAATTCTGATGCAAAAGCTGGAGCTACAGCAGCAATCCTGGACTATGAGGTAACCTTGGGAGTACTAGGGAATTGGGATGCTAGTAACTTTCTAGAAGCACCAACTCAGCCCCAGAATGCCTCCTGCTGACTTCTTTTATGTGGGAGAGTAAGCATTTGTGCATTTAAGCCACTATAGTTGGATATTTGACCATTGCAGACAAAAATAAGATCAACCAATAGAATGCCATTTATGAAAAAAAAAAAAAAAAAAACCATGGGAGTGGTTCTCCTCTCTGTTAATGATAGGGAGAGGTCAGAGATGCTGTCCCTGAAGAAGTGACATTCACACTGAGACTTAAGGGAGAAATGAGTGAGCAAGGTATAGGAAAGTATTTAAGGAATATCATCTGAAGCTCTGAATTAGAAGCTATCTACAAGATACTAAAAGAAGATCAGCATGACAGAAGTACAGGAATTAAGAAGAACATAGTAGGTGACAAGGCTGAAAAATCTCATAGATTCTCCATTTTGCAGAGACTTATAGATCATCTTCAAGATAGTAATAGCTGCAGAGCAGAAGGCTAGAGCAGAGAAAGAACTTTGAGAGATACCAATATAGACATGGTTTCTAAAGTCTTAGGAGACAATAAGATTACCCAGGAAGAGTATTTAAAGTCAGGAGAGGGCCAAAGACAGAACCTTGAGATCCAACACTTAAAGATCAAGAAGAAGAGAGTTTCCTATCTTCTGTTTCTTAAAAAATAAATAAATAAATAAAGCATATCAGCATAATTCAGAGTCACAAATTCTAAGAAATCATGGGGCAGAGGGCAGGGGTGAGGTAGGGTTTGTTTTGTTTTGTTTTGTTTGCAGATAACCAAAGGAAGAAACGATTGATGCAAGATTTCAGGGGGGGTGAATAGCCCTCCTTGTAGCTTTGCCCTGCTAGAGAGATGGTGGGTGGACAATTACTATAATATTTACAAACAGGATAAGTCTACGTCAACCCCTAACATTCTCAGTTTCGTTATTTGTAAAATGGCGTAATGATACTTATCTTTTAGAGTTGTTTGAAGAGTACATAAGAGATGGAAAAGGATTTTTAATTAGATAAGGAAAGCATAATCACCTATCTTTGATTCATTCACCCTTTTAAACTGATTAAAGCTTAGAAAATAATCACATATGCAGATTGATCTTAGTTTGTCCACCTCTTGACAATCAGTTAGTAGTATATATGTATTTTTTTATTTTTAAGAATTTTTATATCCCCATGCATTGACTAATCTTGCCCCATCATAGATAAGACTAGAACAAAATATTGCTTTGAGAAGTCCTTGAGTTCCAAAGATTTACCATGAAGCTAATGAAACCTGCATTGCAGAGTCCTTCACTAGTATGGCCTTTTCCAATGTCTTGAAAGGAGTCCTAGTCACATGTTCACACGCTTACACATTTATGTAAAATATGCAGGATAAGATAATTAAACTACAATTATCTAAGATGGCAGCCTTTTTTTCACTCTGATTTTCTGTCCAAAATATTCCTCTTGTGGAAGTAGGTTTGGAATGGCCCTGAACATTTTTGGAATCTGAACTGAGAGAAAGTTGAGTGAAAGATACATTGATTTAAGGCATAGTGAGATGTCTAGTAAAGTTATTGTAAGGTATTCCAGTGTTGAAAAGGCTTCCAGAAATATGCCAAAACCGACTGTGCTGACTCACATGATATCATGCCAGAAAGATGAAGGGCCAGAGATTGTATGATGACCTGAGTTTGTCCTTGTGCAACAAGCACCAATGGCATATGAGTGTTGATGGGACAAGTTTTGAAATGTATGGAGTCAAAAGCTAGCCTGTGGAAAGTTCTACCAGGCATTCGACATGTGGTAAGGTAACCAGGAGACTAAGTTCCATGGATGTCTGGTCAAATGGAAATTTTCTTCTCTAAAGAATAAACATGATAATTTCGTGTATGCAATTCTAAAATCACCAAATTGTGTTTTCTTTTTCAATGGCAATTTCAGGAAATTAAATGATCAGAATCCCCATGTTTCCAGGGGCCAAACCTGTAATAGTCCCACAGACAGTGAGTGTGTCTATAACAACTAATATAGGCAGAAAAATTCAAAGACGTTTTCTGAAATTTGCCAATACCTGTAAACATTTTTAGGACATTGTCAAAATAAGCTGTGAAGCTGAAAGAAGTTTATTTAAGTATTAATAATAAAAATTTAATAAGCTATGCTAAATACCAATTCTCTTTCTATTATCTCTATAGAAAAGATTTTTCAAAATCATTCTCAGATGTAGAAGCAATTTTTAAAAATTCAGCCAAAAAATAGTAGGGTGAAAAGTATTATAATGATAGCAGGTAGTTAATTAATAGCATGTTCTTTTTCTGAATTTTATGATGCTTGTGGCTTTGACAACTTTAAACATTTTATAATTGTGGAATTTCTTTTGTCGTTTTACAGAAATATTCAGTTTTGTACCTCATAATTTGTATTTATAATTTTGTATTCTTCTTCATAAAAAGGGCCGTTGAATTGTGTTTAACTGATGCCTCACCAAACCTGAACCAGCATTTTCCTCTGTTGAATTTCTATTGTCTGCCTACAGCAAGGCCCACGTCTTCCTGTAACAGTTGCCCCAAGTTCCCTTAACTATCACCAGGGAGTCAGCAGTTAATGACATGCTCAACCTTCCTCCAATTACAGATGGTTAGGAGAGAAAACAAAGCCGTAAGGCCATTAAACTCATGAGGTTTTGACTGGTGGTTCAGAGGTAGAGCTGGCCCTGGCTATATCTGCCGTGTACACAAGAACCAAAAATACCACACTTCATTTCAGAAGATCCAGATTTGATCCCATCTCTGCCACTGGTGTATGATCTTCAGAAATGAACTTGGCTGTCCGAACTTCAATCCCCTTATTCATACGATAGACCTATTGTGGTGGCCGGCAAGCTGAGGCATAGAAACACATATTATATAGCAAGGGGTTCTTCAAATGTAATATCTGTTCTCAATTCCTCTTCTCTATCATTACCAAGGAGCCAATGATGCACAGCTGCCCATGTACCTTCATTGTAGAGACACACCCTGAACAAGCAGACAACATGGCGCCACATCAGAGTATTATATTAGAATGTGTGTTTGGCATTTCTTTAGCAGAGGGGCCAAGTGTAGGAAGGGAGCGGGTAGAAAAGGAGGACCACAGGTGACAAGAGTCTCCCCTGACCCTAAGCTTGCAGTTCCCACTGAACCAAACAGAAGCCCTGTAGGCATCTGGAAGTCCTTGCTTAGTGGGCTGTGCAATGTGTGTTTTAGGGGTCTCAAGCCTTCATCCCATGTAGCCATGGACAACATGTTCCAGGAAAACATTACTTCCTCACTTCATTACATTCCAAGTGACATTTCTGCATCCCTTCTTGACGAATGTTGTCCAAAATTGGTTGTCCCTCTCTTTGATCCAGCTCTGACCACAGAGATCAGTTTTACATACTTGGGTATTTCCCCTTGGTGATTCAAGAGGAGGCACTTTCCTTAAATAGCCTTGGAAACCTTGAGACAGCTGCTGCATCCATCTATGTTCATTGCTCAAACTTCCTGTATGGTTTGCCACCAGGCTTAGGTTCAAATCCAAAATCAAAATCTTAACATGGCCACCCAGGTGCATGTGGCCTCAGTAATACACAGTTTTTGAGCTTCATCTCAAGCTTCTCTTCCCCTTACTTTGCTCTCCATGCCTGCTTCCAGCTCTTCTGCTTCACCCAGTCCTTCCCCATCCCTCATGTCACACAGGTTAGCTTCTGTGCCCAAGTAGGGTCCTGCTTCCTTTCACAAAGCTAACTCCCATGAGCTCTCCAGAGATGATCTCAAGTGTCACTTTTGTGGGGATAACTACCCTGGTGACACCCTCCTCCAAATTTGGTTAGCTTCTCCCATTCCAGCCTAGTTTAGATGGAATCATATTAAGTTGCTGGCATTAATTTATTATGACCTACAAAACCATCAATAGTGTACAGTTCTCACAACTCCCTTGTACATTGCAGCCCTCATCAAAATTGTTATGAAGTAATTGACTTGAATAATGATTAATATCTGACTCCCTGATGGTTTATAATCTTTGTGGAAGTAGACAACATATCTATCTTGTCTACTGCTATTTAGCACATACTAAATACCACCTAGTAAATATTTGTTTAATGTTACTTATTTAACTGCAGAGATATACTTTTTACATTTTCTACATTTAAGGTGCACACGGAATATGCGATGTTGTGGAGAAAAGAGCTATTTGCCAAATGGTTACTTGTTACTTTATTTTTCTAAGGCTTTGGGCATAAAATGCCATTATGGAATTACTATTTTATTACAATGGTATCTGTAGTACTTTGGCCCTAATGTTCTTTTTTGGTTATGATGCTGCACTATGCCTGTGGAATACATTCTGGATGCATGATGAGACTACTGAGACAATCACAATCTTGTAAGTTTCCTTTTCTTCTAAGATAAATCTCAAGCAGAGATTCTCTTCTCAGGAAGAGTAGAACTTTTCACAATCTCGAGCCAAGTAAACACTCTCAAATTGCAACGCAAAAGATTTTGCAAAATACTTGAAAAAATGCAATTTATAAAGCAGAAGTTGTACAGATGCCATGGAAGATCTAATGAAAAATCAGAAAAGATTGCAGCACAGATTTAACTCCTCTCAAGACAGCAAAAGCACCTCACATGTGACAGATACTCATGAGAACATTGGGAGCCTGAAGCCCCGTTTTCCAGACAAGGAAGGAATTACGGGTCTCTGATCACAGCAGAGGGGCCCTCATTAGACCAATCAAGGATTGCACGTGCCCTGTGCAAGGCCACATGCTCATGGGGTGTGCAATTAGCTCTGCCCATGCTGCTGAAGTTTCAGTCCATTAGTCTGAGTGAATCTTGGTCATTTGTATCCCTCTTGGTGCCTCATAAACATATGCCTCATAGTCTGCATCTTCAAACTTTTTCCATACTGTAAAACTGTCTTTGCAAAATCTCATCACAAGCTGAAAAGTGATCCCTGGTGATGAACAACTGAGATGATTATTCACCTCCATGACTAGCCTTTCAGGGCCTCACTTTCTATATCCATCAAATGGGAAGAACAATAGATGCCTCATCCTCCTCACTATGTTGCTGTGGGCATCTGTTGAAGTAGTGGCTATTCAAGTGCATTGAAATGCATCAGTCAGTACACAATTACAAGGGCTTCTGACAGCTCATACCTGAAGAATTTTTGTCAACCCTGAAGGGATTTGCTTCTTGGTATATGGGTATTAAAATACTGGTATAATTTCTCTAACGGGAGTACGATGTCACTAGTTCCAGAGTCTTTTCATAGATGGATGGGTTTTATGATAAATAACTCACCCTCGGTGTTAACTTGGCTTTCCAACTAGCCAAACAGGCCTTTGTGGAACAAGGTTAGCAAATAGCATTTGGGCAAATGATCAAAAGGGTCTCCCTCTCTTCTATCACTCTCTTTATCTCTCTTGGTACCTCTCTCTGACTTTCTCTCCCTCCTTTAAAAAGTTATCTCTGTTTATTTTTTTAAAAATGTTTTTTTACATTAAAAACAACAAATGGGCCCTTCAGAATAGTCCAAAACTTTAGAATGCAAAGATATCAAAAAATAAGAAACAACCTACATCAGAAAACAGATAAATGATTGCCAGGGGTTGGGATTGGGAGAAGGAGTTATTTACAAGGTGAATGAAGAAATTATGAGGGGTTGTGGAACTTTTCTATATTTTGACCTTGAAAATTATATAACTGTATACTTGTGTTAATCTTGTAGAAGTGAACACTAAAAAGGGTGAATTTTATTATAAACAATTTTTTAAGAGAACAAAAAATGTACTATAATCCCACCAGCCAATAACACACTATTAACACTTTGGCATACTTCTGACTAGTCTTTTTTTTTTTTTTTTTTTTGCTGGTGTTTCAAAATGTCATTATGATCATATAATACACAAATATACATATATGTGTGCATATAGATATCTACAGATGACTAAGATAGATGATTGATAGATGATAGATAGATGAATAGATAACCAAACTCAAAACAAAATAGTTAATTCATACAACTTGCACAAAAGGTACAAGAAATATACTATGAAAAGTCTCCCTCTCCCCTTTTTCCTTGGGCACCTAGCTAGTTTTCTTTTAGTTTTTACCTAGCTCTCCTGAGACAGTGTGCACATATAAGACGAAATATACATATACCTCTTTTGTAATACTAAGACACCAAATTCATGCTTCTGCATCCTGCCTTTTTTCTTTACTTAACAATACATGTTGAAGATGGTTCAAATTACACATATATAGATAATTTTTCATGACTTATTTTAATAGCTGCATAGTATTTCTATATTTTAATGCACTGTAATTTATGATATTGTATAGACAACCACCCGGGTTGTTTTTAATATTTCATTTTTACAAATAATAGTGTGATAAACATCCTTGTACTTGTGAGATTTCTTTTCCTATATGGGTTATTTATCTTTAGTAGAGCTTCTTAGAATTGGAATTGTGAAGTCTAAGTCCACATTTTAAGTTTTGATAGATAAAGCTACATTGCCCCCTTTAAAGTTGTGCCAATTTTTACTCCAACTACTGATATATCAAAGTGTCTGTTCTTGTATCATTATCAAAATTTTAATATTTAATTATCTGATGAGTGAAAAATGACATCTGATAGTCCTGTCAGTTAGTATTGCTTTTAATGTGACTAATTTTTAGCTTTTATTCATGTTTAAATGAATAAAATGTACTCCCTTTACTACTTTTTTTTTTTTTTTTTTGAGACAGGGTCTCACCCTGTTGCCCAGGCTAGAGTGCAGTGGCATGATCATGGCCCACTGCTGCCTTGACCTCCGGGGCTCAAGCAATCTGCGCACATCTGCCTCCTGCCTGTGTTGCTCAGACTGGTATTGAACTCCTGAGCTCAAGCAGTCTACCTGCCTTAGCTTCGTAAAGTGCTGGAATTACAGGCGAGAGCCAACTTGCCCAGCCCTGTATTTCCTTTACTTTGAACTGCATTTGTGTATCCTTGGTTCATGTTCTATTTGATAGCCATTTCTTCTTAATTAGAGGGATTTCTTTTTTTTTAGATTAGAAAAACTAGCCCTTTTGGCTATGATAAGTGGTTTATATTTCCTTTTGTGTGCTACTTGCCTTTTGTCTTTATTTGGCTTTTTTTTGGACTTGCATTATTTATTTAAGATTTACGTAGTTGGATTTCTTTCTCCTTTCACATATGGCCTCTCTCACTTCAATATTATGTGGAAAAAAACCTCTGAAATAATGAATTCCTATACTTTTATGGGTTCTTTTTTTATTTTGATATTTGACCCATCTGGAATTTATTTTGGTATAAGAATGAGGTAGATTTTCAACAATTTATTCCACTAAATCATAAATTAGTACACCTTTTTTCCATAAATGGCTAAATAGTAAATATTTTAGACTTCATGGATGATACAGTCTTGGGCAGCTACTCAACTCTGGCCTTGGGCGAAAAAGCAGCCACAAACAGCACAAAAACCAATGGGCATAACTGTGATCTGGTAAAGCTGGTGTAGACACACAGGCAGCGGGAGGATTTGGCCCTCAGATTGTAGTTTGCTCACCCTTGGTGCAGAAGATTACTTAATTATTCTAACAAAATTGATTTAGTAAATAATTTTCCTCACTGATATGTCTTGGTTCCTTTATAATACACAACATTTTTTATAGGTAGGTCTTGTACAAAACTCTCCATTTGATTTTATTGTTCTGTCTTTCTATTCATAGGCTGGGTATGACACTAATTTGGTTACTATAGCTTTATGTATATTTTTAACATTGGATGAGGCCAGTTGCTCCTCAAAACTCTTATTTTTCAGAATTTGTGCAGGAATATCTGAGTATTTCTAATTAGATTAGAATGTCAGAATACATTCATGGACATATGAGTTTGGGGTTTTTAAAAATTTTTTTTAGATATCCTTCACCTTGAACATTTATTATTTCTTTGTGTTGGGAACAATCCAAATCTCTCCTAGATGTTTTGAAATATACAATGTATTGTTAACTGTAGTCACCCTACTGTGCTATTGAATACTAGAGCTTGTTCCTTCTGTCTAACTGTGTGATTATACTCATTAACCAACTTCTCTTCATCTGCCCCCCCACCTCCACCCATCTCAGCCTCTAGTAACTATCATTTTACTCTCTACCTCCATGACATTAACTTTTTTAGCTCCCATATATGAGTGAGAACATGCAATATTTTGTCTTTCTGTGCCTGGCTTATTTCACTTAACATAATGACATCCAGTTCCATTCATGTTGATGCAAATAACAGATTTCATTCTTTTTATGGCTGAATAGTAATCCATTGTATGTATATACACATGTAACGTCTGTATATATAATGTGTATATATAATGTATATCAATAATATATGTATATATACACATATGTGTAATATATATAGTATGTGTGTGTGTGTGTGTATATATATATATATATCTCACTTTTTTTTTGAGACAGAGTCTTGCTGTGTTGCCCAGGCTGGAGTGCAGTGGTGCAATCTCAGCTAACTGCAACCTCCACCTCTCGGTTCAAGGGATTCTCATGCCTCAGTCTCCCAAGAAGCTGGGACTACAGGCATGTGCCACCATATCCAGCTAATTTTTGCATTTTTTAGTAGAGACAGGGTTTTGCCATGTTGGTCAGGCTGGTCTTGAACTCCTGACCTCAGGTGATCTGCCTGCCTTGGCCTCCCAAAGTGCTGGGATTACAGGTGTGAGCCACCGCATCTGGCCTCACATTTTCTTTATCCATTCATCCATTGATGGACATTTAGGTTGCTTCCATATCTTGGCTGTTGTGAATAGTGCTGCAGTAAACATGGGAGTACAGGTATCATTTTGATATACTGAATTCCTTTCCTTTGGGTAAATATGTCATGGTGGGATTGCTACATGATATGATAGTTCTACTTTTAGTTTTTTGAGAAACCTCCAAACTATTTTCTACAGTGGTTGTACTAATTTACATTACCACCAGCAATGTATAAGAGTTCCTTTTTCCTTTTTCCACATCCTCACTGACATTTATTACTTTCTGTCTTTTCGATAATATCCATCCTTACTGAGGGAAAGAGGGTACCTCATTGTGGTTTCAATTTGCATTTCCCTGATGATTCGTGGTGTTGAACTCTTTTTTTTTTTCATATACCTGCTAGCCAATTGTATGTATTCTTTTAAGAAATATCTGTTCATTCCTTTGCCATCTTTTTAGTACTTTTACATATTTGGTTTTTGTTTTTTGGTTTTGTTTTCATTTTGCTGTTATGTTGTTCCTGGATATACAAGGAACTCAAACTATAGTCCTTTGTCAGATGAATAGTTTGTAAAGATTTTCTCCCATTCCTCAGATTGTCTCTTCACTATGTTGATTGTTTCCTTTGATGTGCTGTTAGTTTTTAGTTTAATATGGTCCCATTTGTCTAGTTTTGTTTTTTGTTGCTTTTGAGGTCTTAGCCACGAGATCTTTGCCCAGACCAACATCCTGAAGTGTTTTCCCTCTTTTCTTCTGTAGCTTTATAGTTTCAGGTCCTAAATTTAAGTCTTCAATCCATTTTGGTTTAATTTTTGTAGGTGGTGAGAGATTGGGGTCTAGCTTCATTCTTCTACATATGGATGTCCAGTTTTCTCAGCACCATTTATTGAAGAGACCATCCTTTCCTCAATGTATGTTTTCAGTGCCTTTGTCAAAAATCAATCAGCTGTAAATACATGCATTTATTTCTAGGTTCTCTATTCTGTTCCATTGGTCTATATGTCTGTTTAAACACCAATACCATGCTGTTTTAGTTAGTATAGCTTTGTAGTATATTTTGAAGACAGGTACTGTTATGCCTCCAGTTTTGTTCTTTTTGCTCAGTATTACTGTGAGCTATTTTTAAAAAATACTTCCAAAGAAAAAAATACAAAAGTTTATATTAGCTTACTATAGTTTTAATAGGTTAAAATTAGTAGCTTCTGAGTAATGAAGAGAGACTGAGCTTAATTTCTCCTGCTTTGAAAGTACTTCTAGGGTCTGGGTGTGGTGGCTTATGCCTGTAATCCCATTGTTTTGGAAGGTCAAGACAGGAAGATTGCTTGAGCCCCAGAGTTCACGACCAGCCTGGGCAAGATAGCAAGACCCTGTCTCTAAAATTTTTTTTTTTTAATTAGGCAAGAATAGTGGTGTGTGCCTGTAGTCCGAGCTACTTGGGAAGCTTGAGCCCATGAGTTTGAGTCAGCAGCATGCTATGATCATGCCACTGCACTCTAATTTAAGCAACAGAGTAAGTCCTCATCTTTAAAAACAAACAAACAAAACAAAGCAAAACAAAAAAAAAGAAAGTACTTCTATTTATTTCTTCACCTGACTTTAGCGTGTTCAAGTGTAGAAGCTGGAGGATGTTTCCCTGCAATGACAGAATAGCCAATTTTGTGTCTCCTGATTTTTTCCTTCTCTCATTCTTCTTTGCTCAACAGACACTAAATTGAGGTTTGTGTCCTTGTAAATAGTAGATTTCATTTACCCTCTCCCACCTTTATCAAAAAATAATTTTAATTTAAAAAAATGATGTAAACTTATTTTAGCAAAATTGAAGACTATAGAAAGCTATGAAAGTGAAAATTTAAATCACCGTAACAATGCACTCAGAGATAACCACTGTTAGGACTTTTATTTCTTTCTTTCTCTTCTCTATACACCTGTAACATGCATGTACACCTACTGCATGCATGTGTGTATGATACATACGCAAACAGTGCATGCTAACATTTTCTACCCTGCTTTTCCATGTGTTATTTTTATCCTGTGTTCTACTATTTTGGAAACTGTCAGGGTTGACAGAGGGAAATTGATCAAGCCCTTTGTCTTCATTGACGTCAAGAGTTTCAGTCAACTTGGAGGCCGTGGCCTCCTCCTTAAAGGCTTCTTCAGCCTTTGGTTTGAGTTTGGGTTTTTTACTTTTCATTTTTGGAGGAGCCACGTTCTCTCTCCTTTCCTATTACTGGAGGGCCGCTTCCCCTCTTCACTCATTCATTGTGCAGTGTGGGGGAGTCAGGACCCAGATGGGAAAGAAAGCATCTTGCCACACTCAAATCTCATCTTTTTTGCCATGTTTGCCCCATGGCATTTCTCTCAGCATCTTCTTGTGCTTTTTCCAAAACATATAAAGGACAATTCTACTCTGGAAAGTCACTGGGATACTGTTCTCGGAGAACAGGTATTGAGAAGAAGATGGTTTCCTCTTGGAACCTGGCCAACTGGCTCACAGCGAACGTGGTGTGGACTCTTACCAGCTCTCTCTAGTATGCTAAGGGCCCCCAACCAGGGACCCTGAAGGCATCTCAAGAGAGCAGTGCCCAGGTCTGCCCTTGTTGGAAGGAGGATGATGTGAAGAGATCACCTTTATTAAAGCTGCAGGTTGTCTGCCAGGTTTTCAGATTTCAATGTAACTTTTTATTTAACCAATGCTGATTAATAGTAGTGGCATTGTTGAAATCCATTCCCCTTCATTTCATTTTCTAATGAAATTTTGGATTTCTACACAGACATGGTTTTCTGGCATAAAAAAGCTTGCGTTTGCAACCTGTCATATTGGGACTATGCAGAACTTTTCCATGTTTTAAAACTCAGGAGAAAGAAGTAAAGATGGTAAGGGTGCACTTGAGCAGAAACAAAGGGCTGTGACCCCAAAACAGGGGACAAATGAGCTGCAAAGGAGAGACACCAAGAGCGGAGAGCAAGAGGCAAAGTGATATGAAAGACTCCAAAGTGCTGGTTCAGAGAAAAGAAAAAAAAGGGACATAGGTCAGGAAAGGGGAGAAGGACTGACATGAACTGGCAAATGGCAACAGATATAAAAAGCCAGCTTTCTCTGGGGAGTGGAAATGTTTCTAAGCATTTTTGTTCATGTTAGTATGATTTGTTTTTTCCTAAGTAAGCTTGAAAATCATAGAGTGAATAGGAGAAACCAAAGATTAGGGAAAATATTTTTAGAACAAGCTCAGGGAAGTCATATAGGTTTAAAATATATAGTCTATGCAAATAATGGCACACATTTCAGAATGGAAACAAAAATAAGTGGCAGATAATGTGTCCAAGTAATATTGGTAGCAAATGGACTGTTACGAGAACAAATGGTATTTTGCAGAGCTGAGGGTGTGACTTGTCTTCAATTATTTGAATCCCTATCCTACAAAAGCATTGAAAAAAGAAGATCTGGAGCCAATGACTGTGTATTACATATATTTTCGTTCAGTACAAGCAGACATTATCAGTATGCTATATACTACTTTCATTATTATTATTATCTTAATTAAAGCTGTCTCATGAGCCAGGCACAGTGGCTCACGCCTCTAATCCCAACACTTTGGGAGACCGAAGTGGGTGGATCACTTGAGGTCAGGAGTTTGAGACCAGCCTGGCCAACATAGTGAAACCCCATCGCTACTGAAAATACAAAAATTAGCCAGGCATGGTGGCAGGTGCCTGTAATCCCAGCTACTTGGGAGGCTGAGGCAGGAGAATTGCTTGAGACTGGGAGGTAGATGTTGCAGTGAGCCAAGATCTCACTGCTGCACTCCAGCCAGGATGACAGAGTGAGACTCTGTCTCAAAAAAAAAAAAAAAAAAAAGACAACAACAACAACAAAACTGCCTCATGATGAAATGGGATGCTTTCACTAGCCGTGGTTGCTCATGCCTGCAATCCTAGCACTTTAGGAGGCTGAGGCAGGTGAATCACCTGAGGTTAGGAGTTCAAGGCCAGCCTGGCCAACATGGTGAAACCCTGTCTCTACTGAAAATACAAAATTTAGCCGGGCATGCTGGTGCATGCCTGTAATCCCAGCTACTCAGGAGGCTGAGACAGGAGAATTGCTTGAACCCGGGAGGCAGAATTTGCAGCGAGCCGAGATCGTGCCACTGCACTCCAGCCTGGACAACAGAGAAGAACACTGTCTCAAAACAAAACAGAACAAAAAAAGAAAACGGATGCTTTGTGGAACAGGGAGATTACTTGCACTGGAATTGTTCAAGCCAAGTTCTATCAACATTTGACACAGAAACACACGACCATCGTAAGGTCTTTCCCAGCTCAGCATTCTGTGACTGCGTGGTCTTTATACTGAGTTTTACATGATACGGATTTCTTACCTTAGAAGGATCAGTTTTTAAAAGATGGGCTGAATGAATCAAATCAGAGAACACTATTTGCCTACCCAATATCTAGTCTCCACAGCTAGTTGGGGACACTTTATAGCCACGTTAAAAAAAACAACAGCAAAACCCCACTGCATTTCTCAACTTCTGTAGCAGATGGAGGTGGTCAAGTGACTAAGTTTTAGCCAAAGAGATATTAGTGAGAATTGGGAGAAACTTTGAGATTCCTTAAGAAGGGAGACTGAGGATGCTAACATGGAACTTGTCCTTTGCCTTCACATTCTCCTTTCTGCCATCTGGATCAGGATCTCTGGCCATGCTGAAATCATGAGACAACATGAAGGATAAAATCCTCAAACTAAGAATAGAAATCAGAACATTAGGACCTGGTCTGAGTTCATTGTGGAGCTTCCCCAGCCCCATCGGGCTGCCCCCAGTCTTCCCATTTTTAGAAAAATTAAAACTATGGTTTGTTAAAACTTCTATTCTGACGGTCTCTGTTACTTGTAGCTGAATGCAATGAATTGGTAAATGTGAGATACGATTGACCACAATTTCTTTCTTTCTTTCTTTCTTCCTTTTTTCTTCTTCTTCTTCTTTTTTTTTTTTTTTTTTTTTTTTTAGACAGGGTTGTGCTATGTCACCCAGGCTGGAGTGCAATTGTGCAATCATGACTGACTGCAGTGTCAACCTCCCAGGCTCAAGCGATCCTCCCACCTCAGTCTCCTAAGTAGCTGTGACTATAGGCATGTGCCACCATGCCCAGCTAATTTTTGTATTTTTTGTAGAGATGGGGTCTTGCTGTGTTGCACAGGCTGGTCTCAAACTCCTGGCCTCAAATAAATCCTCTCTCCTCAGCCTCCCAAAGTGCTGGGATTACGGGTGTGACCCACTGTGCCCAGCGCTGTTTACTGAAAATTTTTTTTATGATTCTGACTATACTTTGAACCCAGGCTCTGCCATCTCCATGCTGTTTAACAAGTTCTCTGCCCTTCGTCTGCCTCACCAGATGTATTATGTATAAAAAAAAGTCACAACCTAGATTGCAGAATTTCATGTAAATCGCTTACAAAACAACACAGATAGAAGGCAGCAATTGGCGAGTTCGATCTTTGGTGCCCAAATACAGCTGTGCTATTTGGTGTATACAAATGTCACCAAATTCCTGCACAAATTTGCGGGCGGGATAGGGGAAGAAGGAAGGGATGGTGAAGGCAATGGACACAACAGTCTAAAAAGTTTTAAAAAATTGAACGTAGGTAAAATAGAGCTCAGAATTCCTCCACCATCATCTGCATTTGAATCTGGGGAGAAGTCAGCCCTCCCAACTTTCACTTCCTACTAGAATAGCAAGACACACTCTGCCTCCAGGCAGCGTGGATTATCTGCCACCCGAACTGAAGTTTCAGTCACTCAAATCCTGGTGTCATTTACATTGTTTCTATTGGGAAAGGTCAGGTGTCTGCAGGGGCTATAAGCAAAGAAAAACCCATCCCCTGGAACCACCAGTGTAAAGGAGAGGGAAGGCGAGTGACAGCATGTGTCGATGCTGGATCATTTTCAGGGGTAGCAGACCACTACATCCTGAGGCTTTTTAGCAAATAGGAAGCTGAAGGACAAACATCTGAAGGAGAAATTAATCTCCGTGAGTAGGTGACAAGCTGCGATAAGCCCTTGGGGTGTGTGTCAGTGTAGCACAGATGTTAGTGTGAGAACTATTACTTGATTCAAGGGAAAGGGGAGAAGGGCAGGGAGGGGGGAAATGACAATGAAAAACAAAACAGTGGAAACCACAATCATCTTCGCCAGGCAGCTGATTTTTTTAAAAGGGCATATATCCATCAAAGGAACAAAACATTAAAATACACCCATATGGCAAAGACCTGGTGTAACTGGAATTTTCACCTCCTGATTTTGACAGTGTAAATTTGTTCAGCCCTTTTGAAGAGCAATTTGGCAATGTGATTTCAGAGCCATAGAAATATGCACATCCATCTTTCAAATGTCCCAGCTCTTATAAAAGTATCTTTAAAAAGACTCAAAAATGATTTTTTTAATTTATATGCCTGAGGTGTTTATTTCAGCATCTCTACAGCAGAGAAAAATGAAAACCGAAGGTTTGACATTTGAGACAATATTAAGTAAATCAGTACATGCTAATTTAATGGGATGGTATTAAGTAAATCTAAGACCAGCCTGGCCAACATGGTGAAACCCTATCTCTACTAAAAATACAAAAAATTAGCCAGGAGTGGTGGCAGGCACCTGTAATCCCAGCTACTGGGGAGGATGAGGCAGGAGAATCGCTTGATCCTGGGAGGTTGAGGTTGCAGTGAGCCAAGATTGCACCACTGCACTCCAGCCTGGGTGACAGAGCGAGATCCTGTCTCAAAAAAATTAAGTAAATCAATATATGGTAATCTAATGGGATGCTATGCAGCACTAAAAGTATATTTAAAAAAAAACTTGAGAGATGCTTCTAAGATGAATAATACATAATTAAGTCAATTACATGACTTCAAATATGTTATTATTATAACTGCATGTGGACAAGAAGACAAAACCTTCAAGGAAAAAAGTTTTGATATTATGAGATTATGGGTAACATTGTATTCCCAGCCTTGAATTTCTGTTATTGTTACTATAATATGTGTACAATTTTTTTTTAGCGAAGTAAAACAAACAAGTAAAAGAAAGGTTGAAACTTCACAATGTAGAGATCAACCAGCCTGAACCTCTCATTTTATGGGTGACAAGTTGAATACAAAACTTCGGTGGAATTGAACAGGCTTATTTCAGCGGAAATAGTGAGAAATACTCATTTTCCCAAGTGCCTATTAGAGGTGCTGTCATTTTCCAGGAGCCAATAGAAAAACACATAAAAGCAGCGCATTGGTGTGATCTGGGCTGTTTCTCTGAAATCACTCAGCTCGCTTTCAACTGCTGTGTTCCACAACACAATGTGGTTCTACATTAACCACATTACATCATAAAGAGAGCATTAAATGACTCCTTATGGAAAGGGAGGGAAGAAATGATGTTTAGAGAATCTGGTAGTATCAGAGGCATCATCCTCCTTCTCTGGTGCCTATCTGTGTCGCACTCACTCTTGAGGTTATGCAAAGAAAATGTTGACAATTTAGGTGCCAGCTGTTGTTTGATGAATAGCAAATAAATGACTGTGAAGCCCTTTGGAAAACAGAGCAAAACCAAATTAGTGATTCCCCTCTTCTGCCTCCCAACATCTTCACCTCCAGGGCCTTCTTTACACTGACTATATTTCCTCTGATTTCATTGTCCCAATGAGACAGTAATCCTACTGAGAGAACAGATAGAGTTCTTGGAGAATAGAAATTATGTTTATTGAGTGGTTAAGGCATTGTTTTTTATCATAAGCTATAATTTAAAGTTACTAAGAAAACAGGCCAGGTCTCTGTAATGTAGGGAAGCAGAGATCAGATTATCTTCTGGGGGAGAGTGGAGGAGGGTTGTAACCACCTCAAGTCCTTGAGTGAGGATGGAACCTAGGGCTCAACAGCAGAACCCTAAGAACGGATATTTTTGCCTAGGCCTAAGAATGCCATCAGCATTTTATTTATTTGTTTGTTTGTTTATTGAGACAGGGTCTGCCTCTGTCACCCAGGCTGGAGTGCAGTGGCGAAGTCTTGGATCACTACAACCTCCACTTCCCTAGCTCAAGTGATCCTCCCACCTCAGCCTCCTGAGTAGCTGGGACTACAGGCACACACCACCACACCTGGATATAGTTATTTTTTAGAGATGAGGCCTTCTACATTGCCCAGTTTGGTCTCAAATTCCTGAGATCAAGCAATCCCCCCACCTTGGCTCCTCAAAGTGCTGGGATTACAGGTGCGAGCCACCGTGCCCAGCCTCATCAGCATTTTTAGACAGCTACCCCTCTGTGATACTCTGTGGTGAGAAATAAGTTCAAGAGATAAGTATGCAGTTATGAGGAAAAGTGATAGAACCACATCATTTTTATGAATAATATACTAAAATATATTCTTAAAAAACTTGTCAGTTGTATATTTGATAATAGCATATTTTTACTTAGTCCTTATTAAAGATCTCGGGAAATTCAAATCTGTTTAATCTTTGATCAGGAGAGAAGATGTTGCCCATCCTTAGCCCAGAGTTAAAAAGGAGAAATCATGTGATTGGCCAAGGTGGTGATGAGAGTCTCTTCAGAAGGGAAGACTTCCAGTTGCAAGGTCAGGTGACCCAATCAACTGCCTTTGAACATCTGGAAAAATCTTCTAAAACTCTTCCTTCTCAAGAAGTCCTGCAACTGGAGCTACTAATGAAAGCTCTTTCCAGTAGCCCTTACAGCTAATTTTCTGTTCACATATTTGTCTTCTGCTGTAAAGAGCTGTGCCTCATAGTGTATTAAGGGCTGGCTTTTCCTTTCATTGTAAGGGACTTTCTACCACAAACACAAGGCCATCATGGCCAGCAATGCACAAAACAGCAGAGTATGGTCGGCCCTTAAAGACAAGGCTTGACTTACTCCTCTCTTCTCTTTTGTACAGACATGTTTCTCTACTATAAACTTCACTCTTAGCTTTATTTTCAAGAATAAAATATTTCTGTTTTCAAATTGGCATCTTGTGATTCAGCAGACTAACCCAAGAAATAATTTCATGGAATAATCATAATTCAATATCTTATTTCTTTTCAAAGGAACATTTAAAAGCTTATAAAACTAGGTATAACAATAAAGCTGTAAAAGAAAGTAAGAAAACACAATCAAAGTTAAAATGAACCAAGCTAAAAGGTAAATATAATTATTGGTGTTAGGCTCCATATTTGCCTACAGGCTTCCTAGTATTCAGAGCAAAATGGAAAACAAACTGTTATCCTAGCTCAGGTCACTGATCGCTCTGGCCATTCCCTTTTCTCTGCCCTTTGTGCTTTATTGGGCTCTTCTTCTGTTAACAGGACTCTTTTTTTCTTTGGGGAGGTTCTTCTCCACCCTCTGCCTAGGGCTGTCAATCAATGTGCCCCATCTTCTACCCTTCTGTATAGGACCCCCATTCCCTTGACATGGTGATTTTCCAGAGGATGGGTACCTAGGTACCTGGCCAATAAGAGTTCGAGATCAATAAGAGTCTTCCCAGAGGTTAATACATATGCTTTGGAATGGAGTTTATTGCCCACTGAAGATGCTAAGCTGGAAAAATATAAATTGGGACTATCCATTGGCTAAATTCCCTGCCCTGAGGAGCAGGCCTGTCTCCAGTGGGAGGAAGAAAACTGAACAGAGGAGAATTGCAAATGGAGAGAGAGCAAGCCCTGTGTACTGAGTTCTGGCTTCTGTCCCTGAGGCCCTGAAACCTGGCTGCTGCAGCTCTTAGATTCTGACCATGATCCAAGAGTCCTTCCAAGCAGTGAGAGCACGTAAATTCCGTTCTTTGATTAGCAAGTCTGAGTAGAACTCTGCCACTTAAAACAAAAAAAGTCCAAATTAATACATCTTTAATTATTGGAAAGGAATCAGAATATCAGTTTAACAAGGAGCCCATTTTATTTGCTAAAATTAATTTTGAGAGAATTTTCTCACATGGGACTTAATAGCGCATATTGACTGATGTAATGGACAATGCCCTCAACCACATTTTTACAGTAAATGCAGAAGCGAATTTCATCTGATGGTTTCTAGTATAAACCTTGAATAAAAGCCAAGGGCATAACATTAAAGCAAAATTGAGTTAAAGCCATTTTGGAAGAATTAGCCCAGTGCACATAGAGTGTTCAACATTTGAGTGGCTCAATTCACCCAAGAAAGCTTCAAGAAGTTGAAGGACACTTTTTAACTTTGACAGCTTTCTTCATGTGTTCCTTTGTTTCCCCATTTACCCAAACTTCTGATAAAGGTTGAATAACAAGTATTTTGAGATTCTAATTTTCAACCAGAGCTAACATTTTCCACTACTAAGTGAGAAAGGGATCTAAATGCTTCGGAGACTGGGGGAAATTAGAAGAGAGCAAAGTTATGCTACTTGTATCTGAATATAAGACCACTTGTCTCTGCACAGAATTGACCCATGTGGGACCTTTGGGGATACCTGCAAGATATGCAGACTGTTTTTTTCTATCAATAAACCTTGGATTTTCAACAACATGAAAACACGTCATCAATTAGGTCCCCAGAGTCATGAACCAAAACAGTTTTCACCTGAAATTTTTTCAAAGTAAGGATTTGTAGTTACCTGTTGTGATATGGGAAAACCACACAGCAACTTGGCTTCCAGTGTGCTTTCCAGAGTGAATTAGTTTTAAAGTGTTTATTTTCTTTATTCCCTCCTCCCCAATTTCACCCAGTATCTGAACCAATGTATCCATCAAAGTAGTGTAATCAGAGAGTCTGCCTAGAAATGTATTTTAGTTAATCATGGCTAATACCAAGCCCTTCTTTCTCCCAGAAATCAGGATGATGTCCCTCTTGGAATTACTTTTGATTTGTGTCTGGTTTTGATCATGATTACACTTCCAGTACCTGGCATAATACCTAGAACAAACTCCCAGTAAATATTTGCCAAACTAATGATAGAATCAGATTTATATTTTGAAATGAGCACTCTGAATATATTCTAGAAATTGTATTGGATGAACACAAAAGTAGAGTGGGAATGCAGATGAAAGGCTCTGTGCCCACCCAGAGGAGGGCTGCTTGTGGCTTAATTCAGGCAGCAATAATGGGAACTGAGAGAATTGAGCTGGTTTGAGAGATATTTAGGAGGTCAGTTGGTGTTATGAAAAGATAAGGGAGAAAGAAGGAACAAGGCCAGCTAGACATGTTGTGGGGCCCAGTGGGAAATGAAAATGCAGAGTCTCTCGTTAAAAAATCATTAGGAATTTCAAGAGGGTAATAGTAGAGCATCAAACTGTGCATTGTACAGGACTTTTACTCATAAAGCCAGCTCTAAGAATAAAACATCCTATATTCATTATGCCCGGGGCGCTTCCATTTACTCACTGAGTGCCTACCATGACAGCCACTGTGGTAGGTACTTAATTCTACCTAAAAGCAATAATACAGGATTAGGATAAAAGCCCAAATGAAGAAGAAACCAAATATAGCTCCAATTTATAGCACCTAAGAGCATTTTCACATGTAAGGAATTTTTTCTGTTTTTACAGGAAAAATCAAGGGATTTGCCCTGATTCTTGGAGTACTTAAGTGCAAATTTTGAAGCATTTCAATTGTTGAAAACATATCTTTTTTTTATATACTTTAAGTTTAAGGGTACATGTGCACAACGTGCAGGTTAGTTACATATTTATACATGTGCCATGTTGGTGTGCTGCACCCAGTAACTCGTCATTTAACATTAGGTATATCTCCAAATGCTATCCCTCCCCACTCCCCCAACCCCACAACAGGCCCCAGAGTGTGATGTTCCCCTTCCTGTATCCATGTGTTCCCATTGTTCAATTCCCACCTGTGAGTGAGAACATGCGGTGTTTGGCTTTTTGTCCTTGTGATAGTTTGCTGAGAATAATGGTTTCCAGTTTCATCCATGTCCCTACAAAGGACGTGAACTCATCATTTTTTTCGGTTGCATAGTATTCCATGGTGTATATGTGCCACATTTTCTTAATCCGGTCTATCATTGTTGGACATTTGGGTTGGTTCCAAGTCTTTGCTATTGTGAATAGTGCCGCAATAAACATATCTTTTTTTAAAAACTTAGCATATATCTATTTGCCATCTCCTGGGTCAAAAAGCCAATGGAAAGCTCAATGAAGTCTCCAAATATTCTTAGATTCATCTTGACAGATTTTTTTCTGAAGAGCAAAAGAGACTATAAAAAAACACTTATCAATATGAGTGATTATGCCTTAAAACCACTTAACTCTTATTTAAGATACTACTCTGAAATATTAGATCTGAAAACAGGGAAGATTACAACTCATTTTGCTAATGAGGGCTTAGCCCTTGATGACTCCCTGGGTAAAATTGTATTATGGGCATTATCTGGGTCCACACTCTGCCCTTAATAACAAGAGAATAAAACTCTCCTGTGGTCATAGGTGGAGAATTAGCAGCACCTTGACATTTTGAAAGATCTAGTCTATCAAAATAAATAACAGGGTTGTGACAAAAGAATGAATGGAAAAATCCTCTGGTAGGGGTAATTGCATATGATTGATATAACAAATTATGATTCAGCATTTACTGAGCTCCTACAGGATGCCATCCATTGTGTCAGATCCTTCTGCATGTGTACTGAGTTAAATTCTCACTGTAAGATTGACATAGACCTTATCACTGAAGATATTAATAAATCCTATCAGTTGAGGGAAATTCAGGTTATGAGAGGTAAAATGGTTTATCCAGGGTTGTGCAGCTGGTTATTGGCAGAGCCAGAACTTGAAGCTAGATCAACTCCACCTATAGGTCAATACTGTCCTAAGATTTCTGGATACAAGTTTCTGTATTTTCAAGGACTTCGTTCATGGGATTTCCCCGTATCATGAATACCTCTCTCTTCTGAATCATCCCTAATGCCTGTAGACATGTTCCAATATCCCTCACCTTCAAAAACAAAAAGAAGATGAAACAAAACCTTCTTCTTTACTGCACTGCTGTTCTCATTTGCTCTGCTCCCTTTCACAGACCTACTTCTTAAAAAGGCATTTGTCATCACCATCTCCACTTTCTCACCCAAATTTATTTATTACCTTTTTGCTTCTATCTCCACATTGCCAAATTCATTCACTTTTCTGTTCTTATTTTATTATGTCTCTGGCAGTATCCAACAAAGTTGGCCATTCTCTCCTGCTTGAAATACTTTTTTTAATAATATACTTTGTCATCTATAACACCATATATCCTCGGTCTTCCTCTTACAATCCTTTTCGGTTTTCCTCTTACCATCTCCTCGTAGATTCTTCTTCTGGAATACTTTTGCCAGTTCTTCTGTCTTTGCTTGACGAATAAATGTAGAGTGTTTCTGGAAATCTTTTTCTATATGCTCTTTTTAGGTGACCCCTCCAGTTGCTTGGCCACCTGTGTGAGCCATGTATCTATGACTCTCAAGCATAGTCTCTCCCCTGGACTTCAGACTTGACCACCCAACACCCAACCACTACCTTGAAATCCCCACTTGGATGTCCAGACGATTTCTCAAACTTCACACTAATAAAACAGAGTCCTAGATTTCTCTCCTCCAATCCTGGTCCACCTCCCCTGTACTTCTACATCTCAGTAAACATTACCACTCTCCACTTAAGAACCTTAAGACAGAAATCTGAATTATTCCTTTTTACTTCCTCATCACCATACTAACTCAATCAGTATGCCCTACTGCCTCTACCTGTGAAACATCTAAGTCCATTCACTTTTTAAAACATTTTTTGTTTTTTGTTAATGCATAATAAATGTCCATAGTTTTGGGGTACATGTGATAATTTAAGACATTCATCTAATTTGTAAAGATAAAGTCAGTGTACTTGGGATATTCATCACCTTTTAAAAGTATTTGTCTTTTTATAAGCTAGAAACATTCAAATTATTCTTTTCCAGCTATGTTGAAATGTACAATAGATTATTGTAAACTATAGTCACCCTACTGATCCATGTAACGCTAGATCTTACTTCTTCTATCAAACTGTATATTTGTACCCGTTAGTCAACTTCTCTTCATGGTCACTTTTATCCATATCCATTTCTTTCACCCAAGTTAAAGTTACTATCCTATCCTGCCTGGGCTACACATGGTCTCCTAACTTCAACCTCATTGGTCTCTTTCGATTTCTTGAATATACCAAGCAGATTCTTTCCAGCTTGGTGCCTCCAAGGTAACTGTTTCCTCTACCTGGAGCACTCTTCCCTTGATCCTTGCATGATTTGCTTTGTCTTGTCATTCCATGAAAATAACTTTTACTCTGAAAAGCCTTAGCCAAGCCCCTAAAGTAGCCCCACAGTCACATCCACTCTCCTGAGCACTTGTTACCATCTGATTATGTTTGTTGGCTTGTTCGTTTGTTGACTGTTTGGAATATAAGCTTCACAAGGGCAGCTGTGTACCCTGTTCAATGGGACATCCTCAACACGGAGGCAGGGCCTGGTACAGCACAGTCCTCAATAAATACTTGATAACAAAATACATAATTTATGTTGCATTTTGGAATAATAATTATATTCTTAGTTACACATTGGCTATATCTAGAAGACTGATAATACTGGGGGACCAAATTACCTTTTAAAATTATGTTTAAGCCTACTAAACAACAATTTCTGAGTTAACAATATTGAGACAAATAAAGATTGACATGGCTCACAATTATAAATCAGCTATGGTTAAAGATACTCTTAAATAGTAAAAAATAATCAATAAAATGTTATGGATTTGGCCTCTCAAATTATGACCCTGTTGAACTATACAAAATATAAACAAAGAACAATATCTGAAACATTATTGAAATGTACTTTATAACTAAAAGTTAGTATAAGCAGTTAAAACTGAAAGTAAATATATAAAAAATAATTGGACATATTTGACAAAATATAGACATGTAAAAGTGAAAAGTATTTTAAAAGTGAGAAAACGCCTAGAGAGTTTGAACTATTATAGGTATTTTCGCCTTTAGATTATGAATAGCATGAATGAGATGATAACAATGGTAATAACAATAAATTCACTATAAGTTCTTATAATTTAGAAGATACCATTCTAGAAGCTTTCCATGAATTATCTCATTAACTATTACTGCAGTCTTATGAAGTGAGTATTATGATCATTTCTAATCTTATGCATGACAATTGAGATTTAAAGAGTATAACTTTCCAAGGTGACAAATTTAGCAGATGTCAGAATCCAGTTCTGTCAGAAGAAATAAATAGAAAATAAAGGTGGGTTTGTTGGCGACTAGATAATCATAATAAACATTGATATAATCGTTTATAATTTTTTGTAACCGTAGAAATTATACAACCTGTGTAAAGCCAAAATACTTTGGTGATTTCTGGGTTCAGAAGATAATGCCTTTTGTGGCTATGGAGCTTAGATCTTGTAGATATATGTGTTTGATTGAGGGAAGTGGAAATTCTCTAACTGGGATATCATACCAGGATGATGAATTACCTGTGCAAACTCTCACTATTGGAAGGTCCTATCTACCTGGAAATATAAGATTAAGGTTTGCAAATCCACTTGGGTAAGTGTGTCGCAAGATTTTAACCTATTTACTTATAATAATTTTCATATTTGCCCCCTAAGTTTTATACACAAGACTACCAAGGAATAGACATAAGTTGCAAGTGGTCACAGCTTGACCTGAAAACCTATATCAGTAAACCACTGGAGCTCTCCTTAGAACAGTGAGGAAAAGAAGTGTAAGATATGACTTCAGCTGATACTGTCAGCAAATACTTCTTGGATCTATCTGTCCCATACACTGGTCCAGACCCTGGAAATTGAGCAGAGGTCAAATAACCGACTTCCCTCATGAAACTTACATTGATGGAATGAACTACTTTTTATATATTTAAAATAAAAAATAATATGAAAACTTGAAAAAAAAATAGATGGGCATGGTGGCACATGCCTGTAGTCACAGCTACTCAGGAGGCTGAGGTGGGAGGATTCCTTGAGCCCAGGATTGGAGGCTGCAGTGAGCTATGATGGCATTACTGCATTCCAGCCTTGGTGATAGAGCAAGACCCTGTCTCTAAAAGACAACAACAAAAACTTCAGGTAAAAGTAAACCTTTCTTTCCTTTCATGTCAAAGACCACATATTGCAATGGGAGTGAAATCACATGAAACTTATAAATAAAACTGCCCTTCTATCAGAATGAAAGAAAGGACAGGAACAGGTCAACTTGGTTATTTTCTCTCTAGACCCGTCACTGAGGGTAGCCACCAGAGGGCTACCTAGCCATACCTAGGTCACATACCTAAGTAACGTGATACAAAACTTTCTCCTACCTCCTCCTTTTTCCCACCTGTGAACCTAACACCCTGAAATTTAGCATCTAGAAGTATCTAAATGAAGAAAGACATATAATTTTTGCCCCTGAGCTCCTACCCTTTTGGACTGGAATTGGACATATCTCTGGAGCCACAAATCAGAGTCACATAGATGTGACTACCAGCTTTTGTGACTTGGACTCAGTATCTTTTTACTGCGCCACCTTACGTTTCACTCAGACACCATCTGGTGATGGATTGGTCCGTCATGCGGTATCAGTCTGCAGAATCATCTTCAGTACTTTAAGGACAGTGCAGACTAGAGGAAAGATTCCAGGTTAGATGTCAGCTATTTGCCAATAAGATGACCTGGGTATGTAATGAGAATGCATAGCCCCACTTCATCTGGTAAATTGGGACAGTAATTCTTACTTTGTTTTAGCCCACAGGATGATATGTATAGAAAGTGAGTTATAAACTGTAAATGAAGCTGGGCACAGTGGCTCACACTTGTAATCCCAGCATTTTGGGAGGCCAAGGAGGGAGGATCACTTGAGCCCAGGAGTTTAAGATCAGACTAGGCAACATAGGGAGAACTTGTCTCTAGAATAAAATAGAAAAACATAGCCAGGAGTGGTGGTATGTACCTATAGTCTCAGCAACTTGGGAAGCTGAGCTGGGAGGATAGCTTGAGGGGAGGAGTTCAAGGCTGCAGTGAGTTGTGATTGCACCACTACACTCCAGCCCGGTTGACAGAGCAAGACCTTGTCTCAAAAGACAATAATATTATAAATAAATAAATAAACAAACTGTAAATGATACAAATATAAAAGAGCAATACTAATGACAAATAATAATACATGTAATGAATACATTGATAATGACAGTGAAAGTTAGAAGTGATTCTTTTAGCACAGAGATAAGAGATTAGCTCATGGCTCAGGCCAGGCCTCACAGATTGTCTGTCTCCTGGTGGGACTAATGCAAGATCTGAAGTTTGGTCTGTAACTCTGTCATTTTGGTTTGCTCTATGGACCAAACTCTGGAGTACTGATTAACATCATTGTCTAGCAGTTCAAAGCTCTCTGATAACCTTGGAGAGTGCTAGATAGAATAGATACAATTTTGCCTTTTGATTTTCCTTTGCCCAAACAAGTGGTTCACATATGAAGATGTCTTTTGGAAGGGAAAAATAAAAATTACAGATTCCCATGTAATAGGGAAACTGAGTCTTAAAATCCAACACCACCATCTTATTTCTAAGTCGTTTTTACATTAGGGCTTGTTATAAACCTAGGTTATTTTGTTTTGCCTACGTGTAAATCTTGATGGATTCAAAAATTCCCCAAGTAACTTAGTGAGATTTCAAAAAGTTCCTTAATTTTAGCAGCGTTTTTATAAAACTGTCCGTTACAGTAGATAACAATAGCAATTCTATTCTCCTCCATTTTTAACTGGAATTTACTGATTCAAATTTTTAGGAGAAAAAGTTCCTGAACTTGTCCCCTTATTCTAGGGGAAACCATTTTGGTGCCTGTCTATAGCTACTTATGGCCTCTCTCTCTTGTTTTTTGAGACGGAGTCTCGCTCTGTCACCCAGGCTGGAGTGCAGTGGCGAGATCTCTGCTCACTGCAAGCTCCGCCTCCCGGGTTCATGCCATTCTCCTGCCTCAGCCTCCCGAGTAGCTGGGACTACAGGCGCCCGTCACCATGCCCGGCTAATTTTTTTTTTTTTTTTTCTGTATTTTTTAGTAGAGACAGGGTTTCACCATGTTAGCCAGGATGGTCTCGGTCTCCTGACTCGTGATCCACCTGCCTTGGCCTCCCAAAGTGCTGGGATTACAGGCGTGAGCCACCGTGCCTGGCTGGCCTCTCTTTTTTAAATGAGGTAAAAAAGAAGCTTGAGAGGCAAAACAACCAACAGCAAATAACCCTAGTGTATTCATTCATTCTCACACTGCCATAAAGAAATACTGGAGACTGGGTAATTTATAAATAAAAGAGGTTTAAATGGCTCATGGTTCTGCAGGCTGTATAGGAAGTACAGCGGCGTCTGCTTGGTTTCTGGGGAGGCCTAGGGAAATTTACAATCATGGCAGAAGGCAAAGGAGGAGAAGGCACGTCTTACATGGTAGGAACAGAAGCAAGAAAGAGAGCCAGGAGGTGCTACACACTTTTACAAGAATTTACTCACCATCACAACAGTACCAAGGTGGATGGTGTTAAACCAGTCAAGAGAAACCACCCCTATGATCCATCACCTCCCACCAGGCCCCACCTTCAACACTGGGAATTACAATAGAACATGGGATTTCAGTGGGGACACAGATCCAAGCCATATCACCTAGTAATCATCCTCACCTTCAGTTAAAGCAGCCTGTGTGTTTACTAATGAAATTAGCTACTTGACACCAATCTTTTCAGCAATGCTGCTGTCAGATAAGAGAATCATTGAGTAAAATGCCATTAATTGCAAATAATAAAACGTCATTCATTCAAATCACATAATGAGAAGTTTGAATTCTGTCTCCAAAACCAACCCTTACTTTTGTTTATTTATTTTTACCTAGTACCCAGGGCATGATTCTGTCTATGCTGTCATAGGTCTTTAGATTTTAGTTGCCATTAGCAGGCATTTTCATTCAATTTATTTATTTATTTAGAGACAGAGTCTCACTCTGTTGCCCAGGCTGGAATGCCGTGGTGCAGTCATGGCTCACTGCAGCCTCAAACTACTGGCCTCAAGCAATCCTCCTGCCTCAGCCTCCCAAATCTGTGGAATTGCATGCATGTGCCACCACATCTGGCCCTGGAATATGATTTTATAAGAAAGCTGTCTCTCTATTAAAGTTTTATGCGAAGAGGAAAACTAAATCAGTGGACAGAGCTAAGAGTTAGACGACCCAGACTTTCCTCCCTCTGTTGCCTCTGTTTCTGTCTTTGTAAAATAAGGAAATTTGACTAGCTTATCTTTAAAACCTCTACTTGCTCATTCTATGATGGTGCCTTGAGATGGAGATTCAGTGAGAGATTCTTGTTTCAGTGCTTTTATATATTTAACAAATGTTCACTGAGTACCTATTATGTGTCAGGACCTGCTCTAGGAAATGTGGATACAACAATGGACAAAACGGACAAACCTATGTCCTCATGCAGTTTACATTCTAAGGCCTATAAAATATTGTCTATTTGAACACATAAAATGTATTCTCCCAGTTTGGGCAGAAACAGGACTTCTGCAGGGCCTGGAGAACTAAGGAAGACTGAAGCAAATGGAATCCATGGCACTTTCCAATTTTGTGCCTTCTCTTTCTGTCTCTCCTTACTTTCATTTCTTGACCTACTCCTAGACCCATGCAGATACCAAATTTTACACATTTTACTACCAGCAAATAGTTATCTATTATGCAGTTAAACTGTGCTATGTGTAGGGATGCAGAGCAAATCAGGACATAGCATATGCCTTCAAGAAGCCAATGATGTCATTGTGAGAACAAAACTCATATATGTAAAAAAAAATTGCTAATTCAAAATGTCAGAGGCTGAGAACCAGGAATATGGCCTGAACAGTTGTGTGCCCTATCAGGAGAGATTCACTAAAAGTTAGTAGACTTCAGGAATAATTTTCAGTGCACATAAAGCTTGAACTTAAGTAACATAGGTAGTTTTCGGATTTTAAAAACAATTTTCAGTAAATGCAAGTAGAGATATGGCCTGCAAAATAAGAGTAGGATATAGCAAGACACATTTCTTATTCTTCTGACAGGGTAGTACACAGTTCATCACTTTATTGACAAGATTTATTGATGTGACTATTGTGATGTCATCAACAATGGCTTTGAAGTTCAGAACATGAGAAAGAGCTAATGGTAGGGACTGACTTGAAAGCCTTTGCATTCTAAGAATGATGATTAGGTTTCTAATGTATTATTAAATAATTTCCAGCCCACAAAAAAGATGAAGTCTGCAAAGGTATACACAATAACTCTGTGCCTTGCTATGGTCCTATCTGATCTCAAACAAGAAGCTCTTTGGGTTGTGTTGCTGGTGGTTGCATGTGTTCTGAGCCATAGCTAGGCTTATGCACATAACAAAGTCTGATTCCCAGGAACCTTTTTAGGAAACACCTCCCAGATTAAGTAATATTTACCTACTTGTCCTCTTTGAACAGTGCCCCTACTGATTCTTTACCCTAAAGAAGTTCATGTCCCAACCCACACCCTTTTCCTAAAACAATTAAGCTTTTAGTGGTGACATGATGAAAAAGAAAAGAAAAAAAAAAAAATAGATGCAATGGGTGACTTTTGGAAAGTTCCCAGCAAAAAAACATCCTGGTGGCTTTCTGAGTCTCAGCATGTTTCTTCTTAGTTCTGTGTACACTGAGATAAAAGTAGAGTGGGAGACTGAATTTACCACCTGTGCTAAAGCAGCAGCTGTTAGCGTTGGTGACATTCATTGTTACATGGATATCAATTGAGCTGGGATTAGGAAGCCGCCTGTCTCCTCAAGCTTGTTACGATTCAGTCACTTGGAAAAAAACAAAAACAGACTTTCAGATGAGGATTGTAATGCCCAGGTGACCTGAAAGCCAGGTTCAGCTTAGTCAATGAGCAACATGAAATGAAATTTCCAATCAGAATTCTCATTAGCCTTATTCAGCACTACCCAGATGGATGTTCCTTTTGATGTCTTTGTCATAGCAGCCTCACCTATGCAAATATTGCCAGTCTTACCCCTTACAGTAAGTTGAAGAACTTTAAAGGGTTGTGAACTTTACATAGGTAAGTGAATCAAGTATACTTGAAGAGCCTCTCTGTTGACATAAGTAATTAGATTATTGGACAAAGATCTGATCTAGTAATTTTCTTAGTATGTACGTGTGCCAAAAGCCAAGAGAGGGTATGTTATTAATTAGCAAGCAAAATTTCTAACGTAGGGGTTTTCCCACATCTTAAGTAAAATTCTCGAAACCTGGAACTATGGCTGGCTCTCTGGAGGTGTTTCATAAATGCTTGCTGAATTAATGAATGTATCCACAGGCATCTTTTAAGTGGCTACAATGACATTAAGAAGAAATAAGGTCACAGAGTGTAGTTGCCGCCTCAGGCTCTGGGAAGGATGGGTCTGGAAACAACCCCACAGTAGACCATACACATTGTTTTTGAGAATTTCAGCTCATCCATTTGGTTACTGATTACAAGAGGGTTTTTTTTTTTTCGTCTCAAAAAATGCTTTATTTCTCAGAATCCCATTTCAGCATTATTGGTTTTTCCCTCACCAATTCTATTTTCAGCTTTCTGCCTTTTCTCATAATGACCTTTAGGTGATAAATTAGTAATAATAAAAATCAATAAAAAATGATAAAGTTTTTTTTGGGGGGGGAATAGGAATGAGTTTTATGTTAAGAAAAGAAGGAACGTTCCAGATGGAATTTTCTGTAATTTTAAATGTACCCATATGGCTTCTGGGAAATTTAGGGGCATCCTTTTGTATTAGGGTAACCTAATGCCACCTGCTTTAAAAATTCATATTAGGAAATAGCCACATTTTGACCTTCTTGAACGATGTTCCTTTATCAATCAAAAATATAAAGGGTGTTTTATTTATTAGTCATTGTTGAAATCTGTAATCTCTTTCTATCGCCAAATTGTCTTAAAACGTCTGTCCAGCACATCTTTGCAACCTTGACTGTCCCTTCCACTGTGTGTTGAAGAGTCACAGGTCCCAGGGGGAGCTGCGAAGAAACGTAAACCAAATACCATTTCAGTAACTGTTAAGGGACAATTGTGACGATTTTGTAATGCTTGGCATGTCTTGCTTATAATCTTGTCCTACAAAGAAGCCTATCAGCAGAGATGAGAGATTTTTGCTATGCAAAGATTAGATTAATATTGATATTTGCAGAACTGGGTTCAACCTGTGGGAGACCTAGTCGCAGGTCTTGTAGAATTTATAGCATATTAAGAAGATATTTAAATATTTGGCTTCAGTGTGGTGGCCTCATTTCTACATACCTTTCTAATAGGTTCCAACTCTCTCTTCTTCATTTCACTTGTCCGCTGAAAGATGAGTCATCAAGTCTGGTTGAACCTATCTAATATCTCTTGAATCAGTATGTCTCTGCATCTGTATTGCCATTACCCTAGTTCTGGCCATCCTCATTGACCACCTGACTTTCTGCCTAAATGGTCTCCTACTTTCTGGTCTTGTATACTTTCAACCCTTTCTCTGCAATCAGAGTGATATTGCTTCCAATGTTGTACAGACAATTCTTACAAGGTCCTGCAGCTTTTCTTTCAGTCTTTCTTTCTTTTTTTTTTTTTTTTTGAAATGGAGTCTCACTCTGTCACCCAGGTTGGAGTGCAGTGGCGCGATCTCAGCTCACTGCAACCTCTGCCTCCCAGGTTTAAACGATTTTCGTGCCTCAGCCTTCCAATAACTGGGGTTACAGGTGCATGCCACCATGCCCAGCCAATTTTTGTATTTTTAGTAGAGAGAGGGTTTCACCATGTTGGCCAAACTGGTCTCAAACTCCTGACTTCAAGTGATCTGTCCACCTTGGCCTCCCAAAGTGCTGGGATTACAGGCGTGAGCCACTACACCCAGCTCTTTCAGTTTTACTGTTCGTCATTTTTTCCCTCCCCTTTCTGCACCCTCTTCACTCTGCTTTCCCATTCTCTATGCCTGGGCTACATCTTAAAAGATGCCATGTTCTCCTGGGGTCTCTGGTGTCCCTGATTCTGGAAATGCTTTCCTGTCTCTTCTCTCTACCCCATTTCACTTAGATAAGTCCTATTTATCCTTGAGATTTCTCATAGGTGACAGTCTTTTCCCCATAAGACTTTTCCTGTTCTAGACCTGGTGGCTCACACCTGTGATCCTAGCACTTTGGGAGGCACAGGCAGGGCGAATGAACCCAGGTGTTTGATACCGACCTGGGCAACATAGTGAGACTCCATCTCTACAAAAAATAAACAACCAGGCGTGGTGATGAGCACCTGTAGTCCAGGCATGGTGGTGAGCACCTTTAGTCCCAGCTACTCAGGAGGCTGAGGTGGGAGATTGCTTGAGCCTGGGAGGTCAAGACTGCAGTGAGCCGTGATCATGCCACTGCATTCCAGCCTGGGCAACAGAGCGAGACCCTGTCTTAAAAAAAAAAAAAAGAAGAAGAAGAAGAAGAAGAAGAAGAAGAAGAAAAGAAAAACTTTCCCTGATATATTTAGGTTGAGACTAGACACCCTCTTATCTGCTCCTACAATGCCCACGTCCTCCATCACTGTACTGACCATACTCTGGTAATTGGCTGTTTATCTGTCCAGTGACTTCCCTAGACCAGAAGCTCCTAAAGGACAGAGCCTGTATTCCCATTTGTAGTACCAGCATTCAGCACAGTAGCTGGACCTGACTAAGCACCAAGTAAATATTTGTTGAATTAAGAAAATTTAAAAAAAAGTGAGAAGTCAACAGTCTCTTAATCAATTGTAAAGAAACACTTTACTAGGATGTTCTGACAGCTACTCCAAAGTATCAAATATTTTAAGTGAAATTGTCATGTCTGGTGACATTTTTTCAATATTTTAGATTTCTTACACACAACTCATTTTATTTTCATCCACTGAAGCTCTCAAGCATCTTGTTAAAATAAAATAAATTAGCTTGGTTTCTGTATGTGTGTGTGTATCCTTTTTTGGGGAGAGGGGGGCCGGTGGCAGGACAGGGTCTCACTTTGTTGCCCAGGCTGGAGTGCAGTGGCAGGATCATGGCTCACTGCAGCCTCTACCTCCTGGGCTCAAGTAATCCTCCCACCTCAGCCTCCCTAATAGCTGGGATTACAGGCATGCACCACCATGCTCAGGTAGGGTTTTTTTAATTTTTCATAGAGACAGGTTCTTGTTATGTTGCCCAGTCTGGAATACATATTTTTTTGACTTTTATTTTAGGTTCAGTGATACAAGTGCTGGTTTGTTATATAGATAAACTCACGTCACGGGGATCTGTTGTGCAGATTGTTTTGTCACTCAGGTACTAAGCCCAGTACCCAATACTTACTTTTTCTTTTCCTCTCTCCACCCTGACCCTCCACTCCCAGATAGGCACCAGGGTCTGCTGTTCTTGTCCTTGTGTCCATGTGTTCTCATCATGTAGCTCCCACTTAAAAGTGAGAATATGTGGTATTTGGTTTTCCATTCCTGTGCTAGTTCACTGAGAATGATGGCCTCTAACTCCATCCATGTTCCTAGAAAGGACATGATCTCGTTCTTTTTTATGGCTGCATAGTATTCCATGCTGTATATGTACCATATTTTCTTTATCCAGTCCACCACTGATGGGCATTTAGGTTGATTCCTATATATTTTTTAATTGACAAAAATAATAACCCACAGAATCACTAAGTAGGGGAAAGATCAGCTGCTGATATTTTGGATGTACTTTTCTCGAGTCCAAAGGATAATTCAGTCAACTTAAAATAGTTATTTAAAAATGTGAACAGAATTTGTGGATGTTGAGACAGATTCACAGATCCTTGGGAAATATTAAAACTTTTGAAAAATGGCCACAGGCTCTGAAGGAAAAGAGCAGTTGGGCACTTAATGCCACAAGTGACTCTTATAAAACATTATGCTAATGATAGAACTGAGGTGGTTCATTTGGGAAAAAAATTGAAATAACATTTAGGAAAAGCTGAGAGGCTGGCGATCACCATTATGAAGACAGCAGCCTGCACTATTATTAGATGCCACCAATAAGGGGACCATATATAACTGAAGGATGACGTTAGGAGTCATTGTAAACCTGTCTTCTGACAGCAGCTTGAGACAGGAATTGCATTCTTCCTCTAAATCCTTTTAATTTAGTAAAGCCCTTTATTGAAACATTTACAAGCAAACGTAAACTTTTAAGGATTCTTACATCCCATAAAAGCAGTAATTTTGGCATATAGCTCATCAACATGAAATGAGTAAAAACATGGGAAGGCAGTACTTTTTGAATGTTGTATGCCATTTGGCAAATCTACATGTTTTTCCCTTTTTTCGCATCTATACCTAAATGAAGGAGTTGTTGTTGATGTTGGTTTACTTTAATATGTCCAATTATACCATTATCATCTATTTATCAAAATAGTGCCATTTAATTGCCTTTTGCTTTAAGCTGTATTTTATATGAAAGATTCCTAGTGTTATTTCTGTCCTTTGGAATATTATCCAGCAGAGGGAATTTTAGGATCTACTTGATAATACAGATTTGCTAATTTCCACGTTAGTGCTTCAGTGTTGTTTAGTTACACAGTTTTGGGCCTCATGATGTGTTTGATGATTTGGGAGTGATAAAATGAGTCTTAAGTAAAAATCTTTTAATTTAAAACAAACAAAGGATCAGCTTTTATGGGAAACCAGTCAGTCAGCAAGTACGTGTGTTTTAAGTCCAGAAGGATGCTCAAGTGGAGGGGTAGAGAGAGAGCCCTCGGGATCCAGGGATTGTAGAGTAACTGCTCCCATTATGCCAGGCCTAGCAGGGCTGTCCCACTGTCTCTGCCCTCACACTGACCACTTCATTACTGGTTGTTTTTACTGAGCATCTTTTCAGAGATTTCTGAGAACATGGTAATTTTCCCAGACCATACACCTGAGAGATCAGGTACTATGTTGCCTTTAAAAACAACAACAACAACAACAAAAACCTTTATATTTTTCCTCTTTTTATGGTGAAATATGGCATACTTTATTATTTGGAGAAAGACAGAAAACATGGTTTTTTTCTCCCACAGGCCACAAAATACCATCTTCCTCTTAACAGGGAATGAGACTTTTGTATAAAGAGGCACAATTTCCTGTCCCACTAGGAGAAAATTATTCTCTTGTCTGAGTCTCAACTGAAGCTTGTGTTAGTTGCTGTTATAAATTAAACTACTATTCAACCCAGCAGTCCCATTACTGGGTATATACCCAAAGGAATATAATTGTTCTACCATAAAAACACGTGCATGCTTATGTTCATTGCAGCACTGTTCACAATCTAGAAGACATGAAATCAACCTAAATGCCCATCAACAGTAAACAGGATAAAGAAAATGTGGTACATATATACCATGGAATACTATGCAGCCATAAAAAGAACAAATTTATGTCCTTTACAGGAACATGGATGGAGCTGGAGGCCATTATCCTTAGCAAACTAATGCAGGAACAGAAAACCAAATACCGCATGTTCTCACTTACAAATGGGAGCTAAATGACGAGAATACATGGACACATAGAGGGAAACAAGAGACACTGGGGCCTACTTGAGGGTGGAGGGTGGGAGGAGGGAGAGGATCGGAAAAAATAACTCTTGGGTACTAGGCTTAGTACCTGGATGATGAAGTAGTCTGTACAACAAACCCCTGTGGCACAAGTTTACCTATATAACAAACCTGCACATGTACCCATGAACCTAAAATAAAGGTTTAAATAAATAAATAAACTTGGTCTCCAGTGTTAAATATGATATGTCACCATCCTCATTTCCTTTATCCAGCTATTTTATATTCCTCCCATCTGCTCTGTCCTAATATTTACATTCTGTAGGTCTTATCGTGCATCTCTTATTCCTTCTAAATATGTTTTACTCTGCCTGGTTCCTCCACTCTTTTTGCTCTTGTTTTCCTACTTCCTTTAATGTATCAGTAACACAGTGAGCACTTAATAGCAGTCTAGAATAAACTCTGTGTTCCTGCTTTAATCTATATCTGGTCTTTATCTCTCACCTTTATCTTTACCTCTGTCACTGTGTGGACTTACACTGAAAACAGAACTATACCATGCCCCCATCTCCATGCTGAGTAGCTGGTTTATAAATCAGGAGAGACAATGTTCTTTAGATATTCTTAAATTTATTATAATTCTTTCCTGTTATCCAGCTCCTCAACCTCCCTTCCCAGCTCTATCTACCGCTTGGTATCACTTAAGCCATGTTTTATCTACGTCTTCTCTGTCACTAACCTTTAGTGCCTTGAAACAGGCACAGCCAAACAGGACTGACATTTTGCAAGTCCCTTGAGATTTTGCCTAATCCTTCACAGCAACCTACAAAGTCAATCTGGGGCTGGTGGAAATTCTCCTCTTTCAGCCTTTTCCTTCTTTTGGAATTTGGGGGTGTTTTCACAGAGTGATTTACCAAGAAAACATTCTAAATCCTCAAGGATCACTTATCCCTTACCTCGTGGTTGCTTGCTCGAGACCAAGCACAACTGGACATTTTTGAACTTACGTCTTTCTCCCTACCCTCTTTGTTCTCCTTCTCCCCCTTCATAAAATCTGACTTCCGTTTGGCCTTCAAGTGAGATTGACATTTAGCCCCTTCCATTTGGCAAATCCTTCAACAAAAAACCAGAAGTGTCATTTTTACGGGGTGACAAAGCATTAAGAAGATCGCTTTTTCAGCCTTGCTGTGCTTCATTATAGGTAAGTCCTCATGTGGCACCTTTTACAAGAGGAAGTATTGTCGTGCTAACAAAATGGTTTCAGATAGTATGAAATCAGTGGTGAGAAGAATGGCTATAAGGAATGGGCTCTACGATTACTGTCACTCTCAGCAAAAGAGAACACAAGGAATGCATATTTCATCTCATGGCGACCTGAGGATCGTCCTCGATTCCATATGTAATACTTTCTAAATAATGGTGACCTTTTTCACGTCCCCTTCCTGTATATACAAAGTACTATGTGGATAATGCAGCCTGAATGAGCTTATAAGCTAGTGCAGGGATTTTTATTATTAACAATAATAATAGTGAACAACAGTTTATTCATGTAAGATCAAGCAACTAGTAAGTGGTAGAACCAGGACTGGGTCATAGGGTAGGTACATGTGTACCACTTTTAAATATTGCCAAACTACTTTGCAAAGTATTGAATTATTTTACATTCCCAACAGCAGTGTCTGGGAATTACAATAAATCCTTATCATGCAATGACTGGCATATTCATTCTTTTTAATTTTTGACATTCTAATCTGTGTGTAGTGCCATCTCATTGTAGTTTTAATTTGCATTTCGCTAGTGACTAATGATATTGAGCATCTTTTCATGAGCTTATTTGCATATGTATGTCTTCTTTGCTAAAGTGTCTATGCAAATCTTTTGCTCATTTATTAGGTTGTTTGTTTTCTTATATTGAGTTATAACTTTTTTTTTTTTTTTTACATATTCTGCAAACATTTTTAACCAGATATGTAGTTTACAAGTGTGTTTTCCCAGTCTGTTTCTTACCTTTACATTCCCTTACCAGTATCTTTTGCAGGAAAGATGTTAAATCTGTTGAAGTGTAGTTTATCAAGTTTTTTCTTTGGATTGTGCTTTTGGTCTTGTAGCTAAGAAAACTTTGCCCAAACAAGATAACAAGGATTTTCTCCTATTTTTTTCTAGGCATGTTATGGTTTTAGGTTTTACCTTTATGTCTATGATCCATTTTACATTAATTTTTATATATGGTGCAAGTTATGGATCAAAGTTTAGTTACATGTGGATATCCAAGCATCCTAAGCATCTTTTGCCCAAAAGATAATCTTTTTTATACTGAATTACCTTTGCTGCTTTGTTAAAAATCAATTGACTATGTGTAAGTCTATTTCTGGTATCTCTATTCTGTTCTATTGATCTATATATACTTATCCTTAAACCAGTAACACGCTGTCATCATGACTTTAGCTTTATAATAAATCTTGAAGTCTGGTAAATTAAGTCCTCCAATGTTTTTCTTTTTAGACATTTTTTTTGGCTACTGCAGGTTCTGTGTATTTTCAGAGGACTTTTAAAATCAAACTGTCAATTTCTAATACCAAAATAAAGTTCTTTAGAATTTTGATAGGGATTCTCACGAATGTGAAGATCAACTAGGAGAAAGCTAATAACTTAATATTGAGTCTTATCTCTCAACTTATTTTGGTTCTTTAAAACTTCTTCAACAATTGTTTTTCACATAGAGATCTTGTATATATTTTGTCAGAGTTCGCCCAAATGGTACATTTATTTATCTATTTATTTAGAGATGGAGTTTTGCTCTTGTTGCCCAGGCTGGAATGCAATAGCACAATCTCAGCTCACTGCAACCTCCGCCTCCCAGGCTGAAGCAATTGTCCTGCCTCAGCCTCCCAAGTAGCTGGGATTACAGGTGCCAGCCACCACACCTGGCTAATTTTGTATTTTTAATAGCAATGGGGTTTCACTATGTTGGTTAGGCTAGTGTTGAACTCCTGACCTCAGGTGGTGCACTTGCCTCGGCCTCCCAAAGTACTGAGATTACAGGCATGAGCCACTGTGCCTGGCCCAAATAGTACATATTTTTGATGCTATTATTAATGACACTGTTTTATTAATTTATATTTCAAGTTGTTTATTTCTATTACAGAGCTTTCTCTACTATGCTGACATCCGTCTGAGGTCTCTTCTCAACAGAATCGCCTTTAATGTCCACATTTCTACCAAGCGTCTCTTCAAGGAAATCTATATTTTTTCTATTACTCACCTTAAAATTCTTGTAGCCTCTATCCATTTCCCAATTCCGAAGCCATTTCTACATCTTTAGGTGTTTTTTAGAGGAACACCCCACTTTCTCACATCAAAATCTGTATCTGTCAGTGTTTGACAGAGAACAGAACCAATAGGAGATGGATAAATAGATAGGTAGGTAGGCAGATTAGTAGGTAGATAGATAGGTAGGTAGATACATAGATAGATAATCTATAGATATCTAATGCCTGGAAAGCTAATTTTTCTATATATTTTCTCTATTATTTTAGTTGTTTCAGATAGAAAGACAAATTGGATCCCTTTTACTCTATCTTGACCAGAGTAAAAATCTGATTAACTTTTAATCCTCAGTCTCCTCATTTGTAAAATGAAAATAATAATAAAATCTATTTCATGAGGTTATTGGGATGTTAGTTTTGTTAATATGTATAAAAACTTGGTGCCTTGTACATAATAAATAATAAATGTATTTAAATTTTGAACAACATATTTGACATATTGTGATTTCCAAGTATCTATACTCTTTTATGTTTGTTAATGATATATATGGAGGCAATCTGACTTAACATCAAAAAAAAAAAGACCATTCATAAGATGTAGTCAGTACCAGTAAATGAGAGCACATTTTCCTCTAATTGGGTGTGTGGATATTGGTTTTCACCCTACTTGGAGTTTCTGACTATTTGTCCTAGTGACCATCACTATATTCATTTATAATATTATTAAAATCAGTGGATGAGTCCTTGGTTACCATGTGTATTCCGGTTCTGAAACACACCCTCCTCTTCCCCAGCCAGCACTCACCTCAGTGATACCCAGTCTATTGCAGGTTTTTTATGCATTTTCTAAATTACATGAAAGCAAGTTGACATTCTTTCTTTGTCTTAGTCTTCCATACCATTATTTTGGCATGTTTAAAGTATCATCCATCTGATTATGTTTGGAAATAAAAGCATGAATTTGTTAAAGACATGTACCTTCCAAACTGCACACTTATTGTGTTTTCACTTTCTTATCTTTGTCCCTTCATTAGAGAAAAAAAATCTATTCTGTGAAGTATTTGGATTTTTATGCAGTCTGCTCTGCTCTAATATACACAAACACCTGATTGTGCAATGAGAATTAGTTGGTATGTGATTGTTGAGCAGGGAAATAGCACTATTTCACAGAATTTCCTTTAGTTTATATATGGATTTTTCTTGGCTGAAGAAGCCAGATTACTGGAGTAAAATTATAATCTCCAGCAAAAATAAAAAATAAAAGTCCACAGCTCAGCCCCTCCTCTAAAGAGTTGTACAGCGCAGCCTTCCACGGCTCATAGCTTACAGCAGGTCTCCCTTCCCTGCCACCACCCTCACAGCAACCCCACTGGCTGAGCACTCTGTTTCTATTTATTGTCTGAGCACTCATCAGTGCAGCTCTGTTTAACATGTTACCTGTATTTCCACCCAAATTTTTTTTTTTTTTTTTTTTTAAGACCAGGTCTCACTCTGTTACCCAGGCTGGAGTGCAATGGTGCAATCTTGGCTCACTGCAACCCCTGCCTCCCAGGTTCGAGCGATTTTCCTGCCTCAGCCTCCCGAGTAGCTGGGATTACAAGTGCCCGCCATTATGCCCAGCTGATCTTTGTATTTTTGGTAGAGACAGGGTTTTGCCATGTTGGTCAGGCTGGTCTTGAACCCCTGACCTCAGATGGTCCACCCACCTCAGCCTTCCAAAGTGCTGGGATTAATTACAGGTGTGAGACACTGCACCCAGCCTCTAATATTTTTTAGAACATCCATTGTGGTAGCCTCCTGCCATGCTGAAGAGTTGGCCTGGGTGGTGCAAGTTATCTCCCAATTATTGGGAGGTATCAATTATCATTTTTGTTTGGACTTTACAAAGTTTTATAGGTTCTAAGTGATATATCCTTTCTGCAGTTTTTCTCGTAAGTTCTGTTTATACAGTATGTGATTTTGCAGAATATGAGTTTTTTGAGATTACATATATTGCAATATCATAGAAACCTTTTTGTTTGATAATCTTTGCTTAAAATAACCTCATTTATTTTGTACAAATGTACAAAAATAAAACAATGTAGTACTTATTGGCTGTTTTTGTGGACTGAGGTAGAGATGTCAAGAAGTTCAAGCCAAAAAAACTGAAAATAGTTAACAGAAACAGGCAAATCTCATATATCTTGCCCTGATTATTTTTTCATTAGAGTCCCTTCTATTGAGGAAGGTTCATTAGCATGTGATGAAACACATTGAGGGGGATTAATTAGGAAATATAAAAGAGTCTCAAACTTCTGATATAAGGTAAAACACGTTAATTTTATGTGTCTTTAAAAATGTAATTAGAACCTTCTGTTTGTCTTTTCTGAGACACGTATTTAAAATTTCCCTCGACTCAACTGATAATCTGTGATTTTGATTTTCATCCCAAAGTGACTTTTAAAAAAGTTTTGGGGTTAGGGGGATGTGGTGGCTCACGCCTGTAATCCTAGCACTTTGGGAGGCCGAGGCGGGGCAGAGGGCGGCAGATCACCTGAGGTCAGGAGTTCGAGACCAGCGTGGCCAATATTGCAAAACCCCTTCTCTACTAAAAATACAAAAACTATCCAGGTGTGGTGGCAAGTGCCTGTAATCCCAGCTACTTGGGAGGCTGAGGTAGGAGAATCACTTGAACCCCAGGGCAAAGGTATTAGTCAGCAGAGATTGCTCCACTGCACTCCAGCCTGTGCAACAGAGAGAGACTTTGTCTCAAAAGAAAAGTTTTGGCTGAAAAGTAGAAAAAAAGTCATAACTTTGTGTAGAGACTTTTCCCTCCTGTAATTCTTTTTATTATCAAATATCAGGTATTATAGGGTATAAGCCAGTGTTCTTTTCTATGATTTCCAGAAGTGTTAAATTTTCCATGTCTTCTGCATTTGAAAGTAATAGGTTTGGAAAGAGAAAACCTGTTCATTCTTCAAGTACATGTAAGTTTAAGTACCTTGCAGACTTTGTTTTGCAGGAAGCTTCCTTGCCTTCTCCCCATATCACCTCTCTGCACCTCTTCACACCCATGAGGGTCTTTATAGCAGTGCAGTCTATAAATTGTTTTGAGGTACCAATACCAGTTTCTTGGATATTTTCTTACTTAGGAACATAAATACTTAGGCTGCCATTGCGTTAATAAGGAAATGCTGGATAGTCAGAATCCTAAATTAACCCGAGCCTAAAATCTGTAGTATCGCTTCAAATATCTATGTAGAAAGCATAGTTTATTAAACTAAACATCTCCTGTAATCCCAGCACTTTGGGAGGCCAATGTGGGTGAATCACTTGAGGTCAGGAGTTTGAGACCAGCCTGGCCAACGTGGCAAACTCTGTCTCTACCAAAAATACAAAAATTAGCCAGGTGTGGTGGTGCAACCCTATAGTCTGAGCTACTTGGGAGGCTGATCACTTAATTTAAAACTTAAAAGACCTAATATCCAGAATCTATAAGGCACTTAAACAGATTCACAAGCAACAAACAAACCCATTACAAACTGGGCAAACGACACGAACAGACACTTTTCAAGAGAAGATATACACATGGCCAATAAGCATATGGAAAATTACCCAATATCACTGATCATCAGAGAGATGCAAATCAAATCCACAATGAGATACCATTTCATGCCAGTCAGAATGGTTATTATTAAAAGGTCAAAAAATAACAGATGCTGACAGAGTAAAGGGAATGCTCATACACTGCTGGTGGGAGTGTAAATCAGTTGAGCCATTCTGGAAAGCAGCATGGCAATTCCTCAAAGAACTTAAAATAGAATTATCATCCAATCCAGCTATCCCATTACTGGGTATGTACACAAAGGAATACAAATTGTTCTATCATGAAGACACCTGTACACATATGTTCATCATAGATAGCACTGTCCTCAATAGCAAAGATATGGAATCAACCTAAATGCCCATCAACAGTAGATTGAATAAAGAAAATGTGGTACATATACACCATGGAATACTATGCAGCCATAAAAATGAATGGGATCATGTCCTTTGCAGGAACATGGATGGAGGTGGAGGCCATTATCCTAAGCGGACTAACACAGGAACAGAAGAGCAAATACTGCATATTCTCACTCATAAGTGGGAACTAAACAATGAGAACCTACGGATACATGGAGGGGAATGACAGACACTAGGGCCTACTTGAGGGTGGAGGGTGGGAGGAGGGAGAAGATCAGAAAATATACCTATAGGGTACTATGCTTATTACCTGGGCGATGAAATAACCTGTACACCAAAGCCCCATGACACGCAGCTTACCTATATAACAAACCAGCACATGTACCCCTGAACCTAAAATACAAGTTAAAAAATAAATACATAAAAATTTAAAAATAAAAAATAAAACTGCAAACTTGCCCTGCTTTCTGGCAGTACCCCATTCCCTGTTCCTTAGTTTTCTCTCTGGCACTTATCATTTATCTGTTTTATTCATTGTCTATCTCCCTTCACTAGAGGTTCATGAGGGCAAGGATTTTCATGTTTTGTCCACTGCTATGTCCCTAACACTTAAAAAAAGGCTTTGCATTCTATAGACATTCGATGAAATAGGCTGAATTTAGCTAAAAGGGAGATCATGTCCTTTGAAGAAACATGGATGGAGCTGGAGGCCATTATCCTTAGCAAATGAACACAGGAACAGAAAACAAAATACCACATGCCCTCACGTATCAGTGGGAGCTAAACAAAGAAAACACATGGATACAAAGAGAAGAACAACAGACACTGGGGTCTACTGAGGGCAGAAGGTGGGAGGAGGGAGATGATCAGAAAAACTACCTATCAGGTACTATGCTTCATACCTGGGTTACAAAATAATCTGTACGTCAAGTGCCTGTGACACAAGGTTACCTGTATAACAAACCTGCATATGTACCCCTGAACCTAAAATAAAAGTTGTTTGTTTGGTTTTTTTGTTTGTTTGTTTGTTTTGAGACAGAGTCTTGTTCTTGTTGCCCAGGCTGGAGTGCAGTGGCGCGATCTTGGTTCACTGCAACCTCTGCCTCCTGGGTTCAAGCAATTCTCCCTGCCTCAGTCACCCGAGTACCTGGGACAACAGGCGCCTACCACAACGCCAGGCTAATTTTTGTATTTTCTAGTAGAGATGGGGTTTTGCCATGTTGGCCAGGCTTGTCTTGAACTCCTAACCTGAGGTGATCTGCCCACCTTGGCCTCCCAAAGTGCTGGGATTACAGGTGTGAGCCACCACGCCTGGCCTAAAAGTTTTTTTAAAAAGAGAAAACACTTTCCTTATCCTTTGTAGCTCATTGTCTATCTAACACACCCTGTCACTCTCATCAGCCTTGAACTTTTTACAAAGCCATTCAATAAAATGAAAGGAAATAGGTGCAGTGGGCCCCCTCTTATTCGTGGCTTTGATTTCTTTGGTTTCATTTATCCACAGTCTAAAAATATTAAATGGAAAATTAAAAAAAAAAACAATTCGTAAGTGTTAAATTGCATGCCATTCTGAGTAGCGTGATGAAATCTTGCCCTGTCCCACTCTGTCCCATGCGGGACATGAATTCTTCCCCTTTGCCCAGCAGATCCACACTGTCTATGCCTCCGACCTGTTAGTCACTCAGTAGCCCTCTCAGTTATTAGATCGACCATGGCAGTATGGGGGTGCTTGTGTTGAAGTCACCCTTATTTTACTTCATAATGGCCTCAAAGCACAAGAGTAGCAATGCTGGAGATTTGGAGCTGCCAAAGAGAAGCCCTAAAGTGCTTCCTTTGAGTGAAAGGTCTTAATAAGGAAAGAAAAACATTGAATGCTGAAGTTGTTAGATCTTCTATCTGTTGAACTGTGAAGAAGAAAAAAGATATTTGTGCACAGTATATAAAGGGTTTCGTACTACCCACGGTTTCAGGCATCCACTGGGTGTCATGGAATGTATCCCCTGAGGATAAGGGGGGATTACTCTATGTATTTTCGTATCCTTACATCACTTACATTATTTTTCCTCAGCCTTGTTGAGGAAAATAAAAACACAGAAGCCAAGAAAGAAATGAGCAAGCACTGGCCGGGCACAGTGGCTCACACCTGTAATCCCAGCACTTTGGGAGGCCGAGACGGGTGGATCACCCAAGGTCAGGAGTTCGAGACCAGCCTGGGCAAGATGGTGAAACACCGTCTCTACTAAAAATATAAAAATTAGCCAGGCACGGTGGCAGGTGCCTGTAATCGCAGCTACTTGGGAAGCTGAGGCAGAGAATTGCTTGAACCTGGAAGGCGGAAAAGTTGCAGTGAGCCGAGATCATGCCACTGCACTCCAGCCTGGGCGACAGAGTGACACTCTGTCTCAAAAAAAAAAAAAAAAAAGAAAAAAGAAATGAGCAAGCACTGAACACCTACTGTGTGCAAGGCGCTTGATAGCCCTCCTGTTATTTCTTCCTCACTACAATCCCATGAAGTAGTTCTTATCCCCATTTTACAAGATACAAAAATTGACTCTCAAAAAGCTTAAGAAATTTGCTTATAGTTGCACAGTCTTATAGATTTTCACTTTCATAAAATAAAAGAGCTTATTCAAATCCAAGTCTGTTTGAACCTGACAAGGAAAGCCTTCTCTAAATAGAGTATCTGAATCCCTCCCTGCTCGAAAGTCTCCTTCATACACTCACGTTTCGAAAATTTCACATTTTTTGAGATATAGATAGTACCCACCCACATCACCTCTGTTTTTATGGATAATTTACACTTAAGTGGCAATTATTTTAATCAGATCGACATCCTAGAGAGTGAGAGTTCATTGAGGAAAGAAGGAAGGTACATTTTTGGATCATAATGAGGAGAGATCTTGATATTTTTGAAATTTGTTTTGTCTTCCCATGGTACAAAGTTTTAAAAGTACAAAAATATGAACAGTAAATTCTCCCTTCTCTCCCATCCCTGTCTCTAGCCACCCACTCCTCTTCTGAGGCAAGAGCAGATTCTGTTGCCACCTTCCCAAGCAGGTAGTGCCTTTAAAAAACAAAAAACAAATGTTCACCTACTATATGCATTACCATGCACCTTACGCTTTTCATTTAGTAAATATACCCCAGCAATGGTGATAGCAAATTTTGGACCAGCAGTGGGGATAAAGAAGGTCCTGGTCACCTAGGTGCCTAAAGAGAAGCAGGTGAAGAGAGAAGACCCTGGAGAAATGTTTTCCTGTTTTGCACCTGCAGGTGCTTGACATGCCTCTGAAAATGATCTCAGTGCTGTGCAGTTCCACAGCTGCAGTGGTACCCACAATGCCAAAACTTGGGATGCAAAGGGGCGGGGGTAATGACAAAAATCAGGGAAGGAGGAACCATAGCAACCACCTGATCTGCACATTCATGTATTTTATATACCTCTCTTCAATGCCTAGTGTCCTTAAGACAGTAAGCTCCCTGAAGACACAGGCTATGCCTACTTTATTCATCATCGTGTCTTCAGTGCCTAGCACACTGCTTGGTATGCATTCGGTTCATGAATATATGAGGGGACCTGCTGCTGCTGTTCAGCATTCACACCTCCATTTCAACCCCATCAGAACCTTCTTCATGCTTCCTCTTTTGTAGTGTCTCAGAAACTCATTCTGTTTTCTTCTTCATCTTTTTTTTTTTTTTTTTTTTTTTTTTTATGGAGTCTTGCTCTGTGGCCTAGGCTGGGGTGCAGTGGCATGATCTCAGCTCAGTGCAACCTCCACCTCCTGAGTTCAAGCAATTCTCCTGCCTCAGCCTCCCTAGTAACGGGGGCTACAGGCTTGCACCACCACACCCAGCTAATTTTTATACTTTTAGTAGAGACAGGGTTTCACCGTGGTGGCCAGGCTTGTCTTGAACTCCTAATGTCAAGTGATCCACCTGCCTTGGCCTTCCAAAGTGCTGAGATTACAGATGTGAGCCACTGTGCCCAGCCTTCATCTTCATCTTAAAACTTCTTCCATGTTCGCTGTGGCTGGGGACATGATATTCCTCTTTACCTCCCAGTTGCTCCTAAGGATGAGCAAAAAGCTCTTTTCACGTCAGGGGTTGTACCGCCAATCACTAAAAGGAACAGTTGAAATATCAAACATGGAGAAATTGCAGTGATTACAAAGGAATGCAATGGGGCAGTTGAAACTGGCAGATCTGAATTTGCCAGTTTGCCATATCCAGGCTGTCCCTGTTGCCTCTGGTCCACCTTAAGCTAGGTGCAAACCCAGTTGGAGGAAAGAAAGGAAGTTATGTGTTCTCTCTTCAAGGAAGAAACCAGATACCAGCCTCAAACTCTTGTTCTTAGGTCACTTCTTTCCTTGGTCCATTTCACTCCTCACTCTCCATTCAATTAAAGGACTTGCAGATTAGGTTATTTGCAAGTATTTCTGTAATTTATTCTCCTACTCCCATTTGAAGCCACCAAGCCTGTTTAATATTAAATAAGCAAATGCTTCAAGTACTATGGTGACTTCTTCTGTGCCTTTGCAACTAAAGCCTTCCAACAGCAGAGGGGAGAAATTTATATCTTTTATATACATAGATGAGTAATTTGGGAATATAAAACAAATATCCTTCTTAGAAATATTTAAACACAGATGCTTGATTTTGTCTGATCTTTCTCTCTTTTTTTCCTCTCCAAACAACTGGTTACCCACACTTGTACAGTCATGTAGAGACAAAATGCTCATTTATAATTCCAGATACCCCATGTAATTATTGCCTATGATAATCAGGTAATCTTTATGAAACTATTCCTATACAATTTTCAAATCTCAGTTTACAATCGTGAGTATTTTACCATAATCTTCATAATGCCCTCTTGATTATATTTGCTTAATATCATTTTGAATTTAGTGATATTTAAGTTAACATATTTTATGTGTTTTCATTTCATTAGTGGGCTTTTAAAAATTTACTTTTTTGTGAGAATCTGATTTTTGTGAGACTCTGTGAACAAATATCCTCACTAATTCTTTCTAATGGTATAATGTGAATTTGTCTTTGACAAGTGTTACAAAAAAGACACATAGAAAATAAAATATTTTAGGTAATCCTAAGATAGCTCTTCTGCAGCCAGGGCAATTGGGCTATGTGTCTTTGGGTTGATTGTTAGCTCTGTCCTAAATCTCTGAATTTGGAGAAGGAAACCCTGGATTTGAATTCCAGTTCCTCAACTTACTGGCTCCATGTTCATTCCTTCTTTGTCAAGCCCCCTAACTTCCCTAAACTTCAGCGCCCTCATCTTAAATATAATGACATAATAGTGTCTCTCATAAGATTGGTAGAATTACATGGGATAATTCATCTTGCATGGTCAGGGGCACGGTCTCGGGAACCAGACTGTGTGGGTTTGAGCTGCTCAGTCTTGGACAAAAGATTAAATATACCTATGCCTTTGTTTTATCATCTATAAAATGGGAATAACCATAGTACCTTATTCAAAGGTTGTTGTGAAGATTAAAATAAATTAATCCTGTAAAAATGCTTAGGTTTCTGGCACATAGTAAGGGCTTAGTAAAAATTAGGTATTTTTACCTGGTATGTGCAAGCACTGTATATATCCTGATATACTTTTTCATCTATAATTCTGTTTCTGTGCACTAGTTTATATATTTATTTAATGGAATTATTTTCTACAGATTTAGTCAGATTTTAGAACACAAAGCAAGTGGATACTTAGTAACCATAGAGGAATCTGATTTTGATGTCTCCTACCCAAAGTTTATTCATATTTAATATTATATATACATAAGTCTTATTCTTTCTCTTCGTCCTTTTTTTTTAAAGGCAAGATCTGCCTTCATCTTCGGTTTTCTTTAGTGCTTAGAAGATTGCCTTGCTAGTGATAAGTATTTGTGCTTAATAAGTATATCTTGACTGTGAAATTGGTCACCAGTTTTGAAAGGAACTCTGGCAGCAAATGAACAAACTTAAATCCTTGTGGCCAGGTATCAAAGGCAATCTCAAACCAAATTCTATAATAAAGAGAAGTTTGGAGAGAGAAAGGGAGTTTAGTGTAAACTCAACTTTTGAAATCCAAAGGTATCCGGCTATCATGGGAAGAGTGTGGGATTCAGCTTTAGCCCTGGGGTCACAAAGTCATGGATATGCTCTTATATAAGTAACTTAATCAGATCTCTGTTTCCTCATCTGTAATATTAATTCCCTTCTCCTATTTCATAGAAATGCTTAAAATTTTTAACAGAGGTAATATATGGGAAAATGCTTTGTAAGCTATAAAATTAGTGTACAAATATTAGGGTCACTGATATTCTGTGACATAATTCAATGATTTGGTAGAAGACTATATATATATGTGTGTGTGTGTGTGTATATATATATTACATACATCTATTAGTAGCTCTCTCTATATATGTTTTAAAGCCAGGCTGGTCTTAATCTTGTCTATTGAATTCATTTTGACAAGAACAGTGCAGGATCCATTAGTCCTTTACAATGAAGAACCTATTAGGTGAGTCAATACTTAATTCCAAAATTTTACTTTAGAATAAGAGGGATGTCTAACATCAATTGATTGAAGGCTGGAGGAAAGAGCGTGGAGAGAAAGAAGTAACACACTGCTCTGTGTTTTTGTGCCTCTGTCTCCAGAATAAAAGTGGACATGCCCTTCTTCCTCCTTACCTCTCTCTCTCTGTATCCCTTTCAGTACATACGTCCAACACTGCCATACACAGCCTCGCTGAAAGTATCAGGCAAAGGGAGAAACAGTGAGCATTCCTACCTCCAGCCTTGACAACAACTATGAAGTGTGTTACTCTAAGCTCTGATCATAAGGGAATTAGAAGCACTATGATTTTTTAAAATCAAAATATGCCTGTAGCTCCAAAAAAGAAGAATCTGACTATAGGGTCTCAGCTCACTGCTAGGAGAGGTGTAACTGATTAAACTCTGGTGCAGAATGTATCAGGATGGAAGGAATCTGAGAAGTCACCAAGTTCAAACCCTTACTTTCAGTCCACAGAGTCATCCTGCTGCATTTCCTTTTTATGCCTGAAAACAAAATGTTTCTGGAACTCATTTATTGTCAGTGAGTGCTCCCTGGGCTCTGAAGCCCAGAGATGTTCCTCCGTAACTCATCAGAGGCTTGGGTCATTTCTGAGACAATAAGTTACTGCTAGGTCACTGAACATACTTGGGGTAGGCAGTGGGGAAGGGGATTCTGTGATAAGAAGGTGATCGTGTGTTCTCTATTTATAGGAAAATGAATCATTCTCAGGGTGATGAGCATGTGTCATTAAACTGTTTTCCTGATCATGACCTTGCACCAAGCTGTTTGCCCTCTTTGCCCTGTTCCCTCAGGCTCAGTGGTCAGGGAGGGTGGGCCAGCTGGCCGAGATGTGCAGTCCAGTCCAGAGTTCAAGAACAGTTTGAACTGTGAGACTGAGAGCCAAGCTGACTAGGTCAGAGTGAGAAGCCATTCCTCAGCATATGGGAGCTGTTAGTTAGTGCCCTGAAGCTCTCTAGTTATTTGGGGAAGGAATGGGAGAAAGCACTTAGATCCCTGCTGGGCTCATTACCTTTAATTAGCTTGCTTGGTCTGGTGGCTAGTGCAGAGGGGGAAATCTCCAAAAACTGCAAAAAGATGTGTGCATGATGGTGGGGGAAGATACTTTAAGAAGGGAAGAAGACTCTGTTGAGCTTCCACAAAGAACAGGTTGTTGATACCTGAATGCACACAGGGAATGCATAAATTTTATAAACAAGAAGGCTGGGTTTTTTTTTTTTTAAGTTTTTCTATTTTTAAATTTCTGTTTATTTAGCGGGTACAAGTGCAGTTTTGTTACATGGATATAACTCTGGTCTTTCAGTGTAACCATCACTCAAATAGTGTACCTTGTACCTATTGCGTAACTTGTCATTCCTCACCCTCCTCCCACCCTCCCATCTTTCTGAGTCTCCAATGTCTATTATTCCACACTCTATGTCCATGTATACTCATTATTTAGTTCTTACTTATAAGTAAGAACATGCAATATTTGACTTTCTGTTTCTGAGTTATTTCACTTAAGATAATAGCCTTCAGGTCCATCCATGTTGCTGAAAAAGACATGAATTGATTCTTTTGTATGGCTGAGTAGTATTCCATGGTGTATATACATTACATTTTCTTGATTCAATCATCCATTGATTGAATGGTGTCCTTTGACTTATCAAATAAATGGTGCTAGGAAAATTGGCTAGCCATATGCAGAACAATGAAACTGGTTCCCCTATCTCTCACCATATGCAAAAATTCACTCAAGATGAATTAAAGATTTAAATGTAATACCTGACACTATAAAAATCCTACAAGAAAATTTAGAAAAAACTCTTCTGGGCATTGCCTAGGGAAGGAATTCATTACTAAGACCCCAAAAGCAAGCAAATGCAACAAAAACAAAAATAGGCAAATGGGACTTTATTAAACTAAAAGGCTTTGGCACAGCAAAAGATATAATCAACAAAGTTAACAGTCAACCTACAGGATGGGAGAAAATACTTGCAAAGTACACATCCAATGAAGGGCTGATATCTAGAACCTATGAAGCTGTTTTTAAGAACAGAATGAGGACATGAGCCAACACCCAGGATTCCAGTGGAAAGTGAACAGAGCAGGCACAGTTAATGGAAAATGAACAGAGCAGGTACAGTTAATGGAAAGTGAACAGAGCAGGTACAGTTAACGTCATACTTTACCTTTTTCCATTTGCACTTCACGAAGAGATGAGCTTTGATAGTTAACTTCTCTCTCTTTTTCTCTCTGTTTTCTTCTTGTGCAAACTGGGTGATGACATTGACTCTCTTCACAGGAAAGCACTAAGTGAGGATTAACTAGGTAATGAGAGCAAATTGGAAGGGTGATGGAGATGCTCTGCAACCTTGCTGATGGATTTCTCCCAGCGAGAGAATCTCTTCAATGCCTCTTTCATCTGTGTCTTACAGGCAGGGTGTACCATCGTTATCTCTGCATTCTGCTTAAGCCATCCCCTCCGAACCCTGCCTCTAAGGAGCTTTGGCCTATTCCTTGAAAGGATTCTTCAGTTCTCCCACCAACAATCAGAGGCAGCAGGACTCAATATCCCCCTGTATGGAGAAAAACTGAGACAGGAGATTGGGCTAAGTTGTCAGTGATTCACCCCCATTCCTGCCCTAAGGAAAGGATCTTTTTCTTTACTTTTTTTTTTTTTTTTTTTTTTTTTTTTTGAGACATGGTCTCCTTCTGTCACCTAGACTGGAGTGCAGTGGCATCATCATATCTCACTGAAGCCTCTACCTCCCAGGCTCAGGCAGTCCTCCCACCTTGGCCTCCTGAGTAGCTGGGACTACAGGTACATGCCACCATGCCCAGCTAATTTTTGTATTTTTTGTAGAGACAGGGTCTCAGCATGTTCCCCAGGCTGGGCTCAAGTGATCTACCCTGCTCAGCCTCCCAAAGTGATGGGATTACAGGTGTGAGTCACCATGGCAGGCCAAAAGCATCTTTTCAAAAATCTTTCTTCCAAAATGTATATTATACAAACTTTCTGGAGAACAATTTAGGAAAATAAGTATTCAAAATTCTTAGAAAGGTGCATGATTCTTGCCCAGTGAATTCCACTTTCAGCACATGACCATTAGTCTTTCATTTCTTCTTCTCTTCTTCACACCAGAGTGTATTGCCTTCAACAAAGAAACTGACCACTTTTAGACTTGTAATTAACCTGTCCCTCCCCCTCATCTGCCCACCTGACTACTGAAAGTCCCCAGAGTCTGCTTGTTAGTGGGACACCAGCCTTCTGCAAGGCACTTATTCTCTGGTTATGAACCTGTTTAAGGAAATCTATATATTTGCACAGAACCATGGAAATATAGATGTGAACAGGCTTAAGTGATCACAACCCACATTTTTTTTTTTTTTTTTTTTTGAGACGGAGTCTTGCTCTGTTGCCAGGCTGGAGTGCAGTGGCGCAATCTCGGTTCACTGCAACCTCCACCTCCTGGGTTCAAGCGATTCTCCTGCCTCAGCCTCCCAAGCAGCTAGGACTACAGGCACGCACCACCATGCCCAGCTAATTTTTGTGTTTGTAGTAGAGACAGGGTTTCACCAAGTTGACCAGGATGGTCTCAATCTGGTGACCTCTTGATCTGCCCACCTCAGCCCCTCAAAGTGCTGAGATTACTGGCATGAGCCACCACGCCCAGCCAGCCCACACTTTTTATCAGATGAGGAACTAGAGACTCTGAGAAGACAGGTGGCTTATCCAAGAGTTCATACTTATTCAAGGCTACAGAATAAACCAGAATCTGGGGCCTGTAACTCCCATATGGGCCCTTCTCGAGTTATGGAGACTTAACGGTGTGGGACACAAAATAGGAATAAGTAGAGTAAAACTTTATAAAGTAGGAAAAGAAATAATGTTTGTACTATGTATAATGGCACTTCAAAATCCACCATTAGGAGTGTCTACAGTTTCCTCTGCATAATTTAGAGGCTGAGGCCATGTACCTCAATTCAGTCCAGTTTTCTATCCAAGAGGTGCAAGCTCTAAAATAAAGGAAAGGAATATTCTTTATCAGTCATCAGCTTAATCTCAAAATATTGTGTGCTCCATAATTGACCTTCATTAGGGCATTATGGACAGGGGCTTACTATATGCTAAGCTATGTAAATACAGATGCTCCTCAGCTTATAATGGGGTTATGTCTGGATAAATCCATTGTAAGTTGATCCACACATAACCCTATTAAAAGTCAAAGAGCATACTGAATGTGTATTGCATTTGCACCATTCTAAAATCAATGTGTCCCATGTGTAAAATCAGTTGCATCCGAAAAGCCTGAAATGTGTGCATATTCTTTGATCTAGCCATCTTATTCTAAAATCAAAATAAAATCAAAGTAAAATCAAAATATAGGTAAGTTGAACTGTCATAAGTTGGGGACCATGCGTACTCTGATAGTGTTATGTATGAACTTGACCAAGCCGCAGGGTCCCAGACATTTGTCCAGCCATTAATCAGGTGTGTCTGTGGGAATGTTTCTGGATGAGATGAACATTTGAACTGGTAGATTGAGAAAAGCAGATTCATCTCCCCTATGTCAGTGGACCTCATCCAATCAAGACCTGAATAGAACAAAAAGGCTGAGTAAGAGGCAACTACTTCTGTCTGACTGCTTTGAGCTGGGACATCAATCTTCTGGCCTTCAAGCTCAAATGCAAATATCAGCTCTTCTTGAGTCTTGAGGCTACTGGTTTTCAGACTAGAATTTATACCATTGGCTCTCCTGGTTCTCAGGCCTTCAGATTTAGACTGAAACTACACTATCAGCATTCCTGAGTCTCCAAATTGCTGACTGCAGATCTTACGACTTTCCAGTCATTCCATTCCTTGTCATAACTCTCTTTCTCTTTCTTTCTCTCTCTCTCCTCTCTCTCTCTCTCTCTCTCTCTCTCTCTCTCTCTCTATATATATATATATATATATATGAACAGATACATCCTATTGGTTCTGTTTCTCTGGAGAACCCTGACTAATATACAGTCATGTGTCACTTAACAATAGGATATATTCCAAAAATGTGTCATTAGGCAATTTCATGATTTCTGAATATCATAGAATATTCTTACACAAACCTAGATGGTTTGCTGCACACCTAACCTGATGCACACTGAGGCTTTATGGGATAGCTTGTTGCTCCCAGACTAGAAACCTGTACAGCATATTACTGTACTGAATACTGGAGGCAATTTCTAACACAATGACAAGTATTTGTGTCTCTAAACATAGAAAAACACAGTAAAAATATGGTATTATAATCTTATGGGACCAGTTGTATATGTGGTGTGTCAGTAACCAAAATGTAATTATGCAGCACATGACTGTATATATACATTTACACTTAATCCTCACAAAGACCCTCTGAAATAGGTACTATTGTTTTGATTATCAACCTAACTTTAAAACTGGGAAATTATACATAGACTGGTTAAGTTACTCGCCCAAAGCTACACACTGCATCTGGAAGGAGTCTGAATTCACCCAGAGACCGCGTGCTCCATCTGTTTGATTCACATTCTCCTAATTGTGTCCCAAAAGCCTGAAACATGTGCATATTCTTTGATCTAGCCATCTTATCCTAAGAATTTACCCTAAGTAATAATCATGGATGTATGTGAATATATCACAAAACATTTATAACAGTAAAAATATCTAAACAACTTAAATGCTAAACAATAATAGGCAATTGGTTAAATGTTCTATGATGTAGTTACTCAGTGAAATACTACCTTCATTACAAACCATGCCCTCAAGGACTATTTATTTACTTGGGTAATCATTCAGGCTATATAGATGAGAGTAAAAGGCCTGTTACAAGCCTGAGGAGAGATGGTAACTAAATATACTGTATGCTCCATGAGACCCTGAAATTACATTTTACCATGTTTCCTTAGGCTTGTAGCCTTCCATTTTTACTTCTATTCTGAAGCAGAAAAAGGAGATTAGATAAAAACTAAGAAAACCTTAATAAAGGCTGGGTGCGGTAGCTCACGCCTGTAATCTCAGCACTGGGATTACACACATCCCTGTTTTTAAAAGTGAAATCTGCCTTCTATAGAACACATTCCCCCACAGAAATATACTACAGAAAACAGACCTAATAAAGTGGAGTTTTGTTCAAATGCTTCCCTCACAATGATGCTTTAATTTGCTGTGGAACATATGATTGATCCTAGTTCACCTGCTGAACATGCATAGGCAGTGTGCATCTCTAGCACACTGATTAAAATGAATACCCAGAGGCTTAACATGATTTCTTATTAATCAGAACATACACAACTTTGTGAAAGGGACCTTAGAGCCATTCTCTGCCCCAGGGTGAACTGGGACACAGGTATAGAACCCTCCAGGACTCTGTTGGAAGAGTTTTTCTTCTAGGTTTTTTTTTTTTTTTCTGTTATAACTGTCCTTTCCAAGATTAAATGATGCCTAGGATATCACATCGTTCAGAAGAGGTTGAAAGAGGGAGTTATTTATAAATCCTGAAGGTTCTAGGATGTTTGGGCTTAGACCACTTTGGACTCAGAGAAGGCTGTGAGGTAAGGCATGTTCTAATCTTGTTGATGGAAGTCCTAATGTGTCTTAGAAGGTTTCTGGTCATCACTGTCTTTAGGGACTCAGAGTCTTCCTCTAAGTTAGTTTCAGGACCCTTTGAAGTATTGGCATTGCTGGCTCAGTCCACTGGCTCTTTGGCCTTCACCCGTCTGCATTATGGTTATAGCTGAGATGCCAGGAAAAACACAAGATGAGTCTGTTCAGCTCGAAGCCGACTCAACTGGTTTCTACCACCTCAATTCAAACTAGGAATGAGATATTTTTCTTCCTTTGCTTTTTAGGGCAATTAATGTTCCCACATATCTCCCTTTTTCTTGCCATTTCTTAGCATCCTAAACACTAATTTTGCAAAACAATGTAAATGCTTTGCATAGTCACTATCTTATGTTGCCCTTCCTGTTCACAAGACAGCCGTCCGTGTCAGTTGAAGATTTCTATAGATATGCATCACCTCTGGTAGATAAAGGCATGTTTCAGAGACTATCCTTGTGGGAGTATTTTACTTTTGAAACCAACTAAATCTGGTTTTGCTCCTGTTTGTGGTACTTTATTTCTCCCTGTAGCAGGAGAGTAGTGCCAACGTGCCTGGAAAATCAAGTTTCAAACCTCTATTGCATTTTAAGCCATGTTTTAGAATCTTAGGGTCAATTAATATTAGAGTTCGACAAAATCTCTGCTCTCAAACAAAATTGTATACAAAAGCTCAGTAAGTAAACCAGGTAAATGTTAAGGTGCTTCGGTTGAATCTAGGTTTAGGAGTCCAGAGAATCTAACTCAAACCTGGCAGCTGGAGGATACCCAAGAAACTCCCTGGGCTTAGTAGTGTATAGTGCGAAAAACAGCGATCTCATGCATGTCCTTCATTTTAGGGAGGTGATACCTAAACTTTGTGGGTTTTATTTCAAAGTCACATGTTAATTAGTGGCATTGTGAGGGAAGCATTTGAACAAAACTCCACTTTATTAGATCTATTTTCTGTAGTGTATTTCTGTGGGGGAATGTGTTCTATAGAAGGCAGGTTTCACTTTTAAAAACAGGGATGTCTGTAATCCCAGCACTTTGGGAGGCCGAGGCAGGTGGATCACCTGAGGTCAGGAGTTCAAGAACAGCCTGGCCAACATGATGAAACCCCGTCTCTATTAAAAATACAAAAATTAGCCAGGTGTGGTGGCACGTGCCTGTAGTCCCAGCTACTTGGGAGGCTGAGGCAGGAGAATTGCTTGAACCCGGAGGTGGAGGTTTCAGAGCAAGACTCTGTCTCAAAAAAAAAAAAAAGAAAGAAAAAGAAAAAGGATGTGAAAGGAAAGAGTTTGCAAAAAAAAAAAAATGCGGCAATCACAATCCATTTATGTCTATTCATATTATTTGAATTTGTCATTTTCTTCAGTGATTTTTTTCCTTGGGTTGTTCTTATTTCTACATCATTATGTTTATTATATGAAGGAAGCAGTCAGCCTCATGTTTATTCTCTGGTAGAGAAGAGGAAAACAGTAATTTTTGAGCATGAATGCATAAGACCATACAGTTTATGGAAATGGCTGTAGCTTCTCTAACCTTTCCCCTTTCATACATACTTGTTTCCATGTACACTTCATTCCCCCTTTTACCCCCTTTAACTCTCTTTGTATTTGTATCCCTCCTTCCCTATGCCCTTTTTACTCAATTCATTCCCTACATCACAACCTGTGGTTTTTGTATCTGATCATAGTTTTCACCCTATTGAAAATTATGGCTGGCCAAGTACATGTTAACAGGAAAATTCTAGACAGTCCCTTTGTACACAAACCTTACTGCTTAGTTTCATCTGTGCAGATTGCTGTATACTCAGCCCTGCAGCAGAGAGACCACACTGCAGCCTTTAGTAGGAAAAGGATAGGAATGACAATACACTGCAGACACTTTCATGAGTAAGTTGCTAAAGCATCAGTATAACATCATGGTGAGGCCTCTGCAATCAGCCTGCTTAGGTTTAAATCACAATTCTGTCACTTACAAATATATAACCATTTGGATAGCGATGTATGCACTTTAAGCCTCATGTTAGTTATCTGGAATAGTATATAATATTACCTACCTTTAGTGTCATCATGAGAATTAAATGATTTTTGTGATATAAAGTGTTAAGTGTGGTGCCAGACCCTGGCAAAGTTGGTAATTGTCCCCTTCCTTCCTTCCCCGCTTTCACCTTCCTTCCTCCCTCCCTCCCTCCCTTCCTTCCTTAATTCCTTCTGTCCTTCCCTCCCTTCCTCCCTTTCACCTCCTTCCCTTCCTTCCTTCTTTCCTTCCGTCTCTTTCACATGCCTTCTTTCTCTCTTCCCTTCCTTCCTTCCCCTCACCATTCTATGAGGGCATAACTGGGAGGGTTAATAGAATGGATATCTAAAGCAGCGATTTAGATATCGAAATATCTCGAATATAGGCTTTTAACCAGCAGAATCAGCATTACTTGACCCGAAAACTTGTTAGAAATGCAAACACTTAAGTCTCACCCCTAAGCTCCTGATTCAGAAACTCTAGGGTTAGGGTTTAACTGTCTGTGTTTCCCTTGTTTTTGTTTGTTTGTTTTGTCGTTGTTGTTTTTTGTTGTTGTTGTTTTGTTTTGTTTTGTTTTTGAGACAGGGTCTGGCTGTGTTGCCCAGGCCAGAGTTCAGTGGCACAGTCTCAGCTCACTGCAGCCTCAACCTCCTGGGCTCAAGCGATCCTCCTACAACAGCCTCTGAAGTCGTTGGGACCACAGGTGCACCACCACGCTTGGCTAATTTTTGTATTTTTGGTAGAGACAGGGTTTTTCCATGTTGCCCAGGCTGGTCTTGAACTCCTGAGCTCAAGCAATCCTCCCACCTTGGCCTCCCAAAGTGCTGAGATACAGGCATGAAGTCACTGTGCTTGGCATTTTAACCAGCCTGCCAGATGATTCTGAATTTGAATATTCTGGTGAGAGGTTTTAAATCATGCAAGTGGCTGTCTGCCTCCAGTTAAGGTAAAAAGGGAAAGGCCTCAGCTTACACTGTGGTTGAGCTGTATGACAGGACATACAAACACTATTAATATTACTAGAGAAGCAACCAGCACCGTTTTGAATAGCTCAGTCTGTTGGGGGTGTGCCTTCTACTCAAGATGTAAATAAGGATAGGAAAAATAGCACTAGTATCAACTGCCATACAATTATTTAGTCACCCTTGGGTAACTAAACAGCATAGGTATGTTGATCAAAATGCCCTTGAGTAATTGTCAGTGGAAGTTTGAACTCTCCTCAATTCAATAAGATACTGCTGCAGGTATTGGTGAGGTACAGGGAGCATCTAAATGGACTGTCTTTCATTGTCTTCCTTGAGGGTTCTAATTCTTTGGTTTTCTGGAGAATATTATAGGATAGAATGTATATCAGAAGTGAGACTTGGGAGACCTGTGTGACCTCCCAAGCATGACAATATTCACAGATATTCAGATCCATAGAACACTTCAGGAAATTGTCTTTATGTTCAAAGATCTCATAGAACATTTAGTTGGATACACTTCCCACACACATCTCTCCATTTGATATAGAGACATTATCTTTTCAAACTTTCTTTTTGGTCTTTTACAGAAGAACCTGTTAGGATATTCTCAAGATTTGTTCTAGTCACACGGGGGCAGAGGGGGAGGGGGGGTGTGTTATAGAAGTAGCTCTAGATCATTTAGCTTAAGAGTTAAATTTTTTGCAAAAATACTTTGTGGTGGATTTCTGATGCCATTCCGCATAGGACTTTTATTATTGTAATAGTGTTTTGTTTTTCTTTTTTAAGATTAGGGAAGTATTTTCACCACAATATTTGTTGTTAATCACTTATTTTTTATGCACCTTTTCCAAAGCAACTATATTGTCCTTATCTTGAAAAATGAAAATAATAGCTTCCAGATAAATCCTTATGATAGTTTTGCTATCACTAGATAGTGGCAGAGGGAAACAGAGGAAGAGGAGATCTATGCATTGTCTTTGAAAGTCAAGATTATTATACTAAATGTTTTTGAAGCATTTTGGAAATACAGCGATATTTATTTATAATTCTCAACTATATTACAGTTACTGGATCTAAATGAGAAGTTTGTTCATCTGTAAAGTATATGAATGCTAATGGTATTCTTCTAATCTAGTGCGTTCAATTAAAACATAACGTGTGTTACATATGAAGTTAAAAATGTTTAGTAACCACATTAAAAAGGTAAAGAGAAATAAGTGAAGTTAATTTTAATAATATATTATCTTTAACCTCTTTTAATAATATATTCTCTTTAACTCTTTAATATATTTAATAATATATTCTCTTTTATATACATATAACATTGTCATTTCAACATGTAATCAATATAAAAAATATCAATTAGATATTTTACATTCTTTTTTTCACATTAAGTCTTTGAAATTTAGTACGTATTTTACACTTACAGTACATCTTAATTTGGACTAGATGCATTTCAGGTTCCCAATAGCCATATGTGTCTGTTGGCTTTCATATCATATTTATCATGGCAGTTTTAAATGTATTAAAATGATAAGTCTATAAGGTATCTTCTTAAGTAAATTCTCCCAAGTATAACAGATATCAGAAGTAATATACACCTACAAATAATTATTGCCAAAGTAAAATTTGTAAAGCTATTGACTGTCAGTAAATATGTTTAAGAAACAGTTTTTCGTATTACTCTAAAATTGTTCTTAAAACCAGCATTGCAGTTCAGTAGACAAGTGCAGATATTTGAAATAAGATGTTTTTATACTACCTATGTTTAAATTTGATGAGCTTCATCCAGCACTGGATTTTCTGGATTCTGAGATATGCTATTCACATTTCAACATTTATGAAAACAGAATACATCTTACAATTAATGTGTTCATTTAATATAATCATACTTCTTGTTTTCCTGAAACTGAGTTGGAAATCATCATGGAAAATAGGTTCTTCTCAACACAGGAAGAGTTCTCAGATATTGTATAGTTGTGTTTTTGAGAACATGCTTCAGCACTTGAGAGGTGGATTTCCTAGAGTTTTTCTTAAGGATCAAAATTAAAAGGTGGAAATATACAAATGATAAATAATGGAATTAAGCATTGGCCTTGGATAACAGAAGGTGAAGGAGATAAGAGACAACTTTCTGTTCCAGCTCCACTTTAACCACAGGGGACATAAATATATGGGACCTTGTAGTATTTAACCTTGTTAATATCTCCATACTGTTTTGCAGTAGGTGTTGGAACAGAGCTTCACATTTTTCTGGTGGAGGAGCCAGTAATCTCTGGATGGTGAAAATATTCTCTAAAACAGACTCCACAACTACAATGACCAATACAATGTGTTTTCTATGCCACTGTCCTCTGTCAAGGGGTATCACAAGTGGCTGGCCTATATTCATGTAAAGGTAGAACTAGACCCCAATCAATGTGCCCTATAAATACCCAAGTCTTTAAATACCCTTAGATAATAAAGGTAAAAGATGCAAGAAAAAGAGGACTGGGAGAGTGGACCAAGCTAATAGTTCTTTCAAAGTCTATTTGAATTATTTAAAACCATTCTTTTTTTGTTAACAGATTTTAATTCTCATACATGTCACGTTTCTTTTGCAGAATTCAAAACATTTTTAAAAACACCCATTTCAATAATATTGCATGCAAGGTAAACAAGAGGTTAGAATAACTAGTACAACATAACGCAGCTTGACTAGAATACCTCGTCATAACACAAGTACATCTTCTTTTACATTTATGCAAAGTGAAACATTGTTTGTCTCTCTCCATAGTCCAGAAAAATCTGTGGGGTAATTGCTCATTGTCCCTTCACACCCTGTTTATATTGCGCATCTTCTATTTTAATAGTCCCAATAAACAGATGGAACCACAAAAACACAGCCGGGATGGCTCAGTTGGTCAATGGCATCAGAGAACTTAAAGTGCCTGATGCTGATAACTCTTCCAGAAGGCAATCCTCTTATGAGGGTCAGGGTCTAGAGAGTCCACGTTGCTGCTCGTACTCTCTGTGTTTAATTCCAGCTAACATGACAAAGTGCAAGCGTATGACAAGGACTTTCAGTGTGACCGTCAGCTGGAAGAAGCCAAGTGCGTACAGCTCCCGGTGGGGTGGCACATGCTCCTCTTGTGACTTAATGGTGGTTTGTGGCTCCACTTCCCTTGGGGGTTGTTTTTGTTGTTCTTCTCTCAGGACCACATTTTATTTTGATGTTTTAAAAGAGAAAGAAAAGTTCCAAAAACTTCCTTTTTCATATTTCCTCTTTGAGATCCAGCAAAATTTCTACAACTGGCCTTTTCCAGATGGCTTGCCCAGAATTGCTGAGAGTTCGAGGCCCTCAAGCTCTGGGCTCAACATCGAAGTTTCTTTAAATGTGCCTTTTATCCTTTAGTTTCTGTCACTTGATGATGGGTGACCACCCTCACCTCTCTCTCTCTTTCTCTCTCTCTCTCTTTTTTTTTCCTACTAAACATGGGATTACTGGAAATATTTCATGATTGGATACATGCTATTGGTTAATCCATTTAACCAAACTCCCATCAATGGATGTGGAGTGTTTACAACATTTTTGCTCTCATAACAGTGCTTGACAATGTAGGGATTTGTCAGGTTTTAATCCAAATAGGGCTTTATGATACTTGCCATTATACTATCAGATACTTTTTCCCACTGATATGGTTTGGCTGTATGTCTCCACCCAAATCTCACCTTGAGTTGTAATCCTCATAATCCCCATGTGTCAAGGGCGGGACCAGGTTGAGGTAATTGAATCATGGGAGCAGTTTTCCCTCATGCTGTTCCTATGATAGTGAGTGAGTTCTCAGGATATCTCATGGTTTTATAAGGGGCTTCCCCCTTCGCTTGGCACTCACTCTGTCCTGCCCCTTGTGAAGAGGGTGCCTGCTTCTCCTTTGCCTTCTGCCATGATTGCAAGTTTCCTAAGGCCTCCCCAGCAGTGTGAAACTGTGAGTCAATTAAACCTCTTTCCTTTATAAATTACCCAGTCTCAGGTATTTCTTCACAGCAGTGTGAGAACAGACTAATACACTCATCTTTTGAATACATTATGCGAAGTACAACAATTTTTTCCAAACCAAACCAGACCTGGCTAAATCCTTTACTATAGACCCCCAGATTGAGAGAGAGGGAAAAAGGAATTGATCTGAATCAAATTTGCTGTTATCAAGAAGTAGGTAGGGAAGGGACCAATATGAGATGTACGAAAATTGGCTCCCAAAGTACAGAAAAATAAAGATTTGACTTGCCTACTCCTGGCATACCAGTTGTAGGTTCTGGCCAACATCTGCCCTTCTCTGAGCCTGGAGCTTCTCTCTTTCAAATGGGAGATAATTGCTGGGCAGCTAGAGCTCACAGGCACACCGCATGATGAGTGAGGTCATGTTAATAAAGCCCTGGGAAAGAAAAGCAATGTGAAACAGCAGGGCTATTACCGTTCCAAGACGATTTTATACAAGTGAAGCTTAAGTTCAGTGTGATGATTAACAAGCTATTAGAGCCAAGTTATTGATTCCTCTATCTTTAGAGTAGCTAATGCAGTGTGCACCAATAGGCCACAGACCCCAAGCTTTCCTTCTTCCTGTGCTCCTGTTCTTTGTAATGATGCTTTCCTTAGGAAAATGAAAATCACTTCGCATACACAGTGCAACATCTTTAAGGCAGGTGCCCCCAGAGAGGAAAAACACCTAAGCTGATTTTGTGTGTTTTTATTATTTTTTCTGATAATAAAGATTAATGCAGATACATGAAAAAAATCAAAACATAAAAAGTAGAAACAGAAAGTCAAATACTGCATCTTCTCACTTATAAATAGGAGCTAAATAATGTGTACAGACAGGCATAACAGAACAGAACAATAGACACTGGAGACTTGGAAGGGTGGGTGAGTGAGCAGGGTTGAGGGATGAAAAATTACCTTAGAGGTACAGTGTACATTATGTGGATGATGATTTCACTAAAACCCCAGACCTCATCACTATACAATATATCCACATAACAGAACTGCACTTATACCCATAAACTTATATTTAAGAAAAGAAATAGAAAAAAGAGAATTTTTTTAAAGTAGAAAGAGGAAAAAAAGTAAAGCATCATCCCAATTTCTTTCACCCTGAAGCAGCTAGTTTTGCTAATATGATCATATACATATGCACACATATGTATATGATCATATTAAACATATTATTTTATAACTTGTTCTTTGTTCCTTTTCTAACATACTCCTCACAAAATAATATCATTGATAGTTTCCCATTTCAATTAAAACAGATATCAATATAATTTATCAGCAAAATATTTTATGGATGTGTGTACAGTTTTGGTTAATCCATTTAACCAAAATCCTCTTGATGAACACAGAGTATTTACAACATTTTTGCTCTCATAACAATGCTCTGATGAACCTCATGCATTCATCTTTGAGCTTTTGACCAATTTTCCTTCTGTGGTAAATTCCTGAAAGTAGAATTGTTGGGACAAAAGATTTAGAGATTTTGTATCTTTAAACATATTACCAGTTTGCCAACCCAAAGGGTCATATGAGATTACTTTCTGCCTACAGTGTAGTACAGTGCCAGCTTCTCCCAACAACCTTGCCAACGTTGGGTATTGTCAATTTTTTGGCTCTTTGCCAAGCTGATAGGAGAATGGAATGTCTAATGGTTTTTGAATTACATTCTGACTGTGCTGCATCAGACTGTAACTGAATGCAGTTGTGATGTGTCAGGGGACCTGGTTTAACTCATAGCACACTGTTTGAATCTGTGTAATAACTAACTATGATATAATCAGGCTTTCTTGCAGTTTTGAAAAAGAAGCCAAACCTTCACATGGTTTAAATTACTCTCTCATTTACACTCTCCATGCGTGAGATCACCTGGGAAGCCCTTTGGAGATGCCCCCAGTGACCCAGTACAAGTTGTCAACTGCACTCTCCATGAAAGAGAGATTGTTCTGGTCCAAACCCTATGCTCTAGAGGAGCATCTTGGAAACAGCACTGCCCTATAATTGATATTGCTCCATTGGGTGGCCTGTGGTATTCAATTCACTGGAACGTATCAATCCCTTTGCCTTCAGCAATAATATTTTCACAGTTTTGATGTGTTTTAAAGGTTATTGTCTCCAGGACAGGTAATTGAGGAGGCCTCACACTTCATCAGAGGCCATTTCATCTTTATTACACAGCCACACACAAGGCAGCATTTTCTCCTTTCACTGATGGATTATTTCAAGATTTATAAGGTCTGGTCTACATGAAAGCAAACACATGTTTGGGCAAACAGTCAAATAATTCAAAGATATAGGGTCAGCAGGATCCTAATATAAAAGTCAGGACTTCCAGCCTGGGCAACAAAGTGAAATCTGGTCTCTACAAAAAATACAAAAAATTAGCCGGGCATGGTGGCTCTCGCCAGTGGTCCCAGCTACCCGAGAAGCTAAGGTGGGAGGATTGCCTGAGCCCCAGGAAGTGGAGGCTGCAGTGAGCCATGTTCATGCCAGTGCACTCCAGTCTGGGCCACAAAGCAAGACCTTGTCTCAAAAAATGATAATAATAAATAATAAAAGTCACAACTTTTTCCTCTTCTACCTGTGCCAGAGACCCACCACCTAACCCACATACACACAGACACACACAAACACACCATACACTTATTCCTTTCTTAAAATGTGGCTTTCAAATATTTGCTTTGCATGCAGTTTTCTATGAAGATATGACCAGTTTCAAGATTATCTACTCTAAGTTTTCTGACTGGTTGTCAGTCAGTCAGTTTGGAACCCTGCCATAACATATTTTCCTCAAATTCCTTGCAGATACTGGAATAATAATGAATGGGAATGTTATTTTGAGCCAATATTTGGAAAGTCCTTATTTGGAATTCTACAGGTTTATGTCTCCTGCCCAGTTCCTAAGCCCTCTTTATAGATAGCCATCCAGAAGATAATCATCCAGCAGCTATCCGGGTACATTCGGCTGACTTGGTTAGTTGGGTCTAAGCAGTATATCCATGAGTTCTAACTCGGGTTTCTCAAACTCTTTTTCCTTCGGGTTTCTCAGACTCTTCTCTCAAACTCAAACTGCCTTCTCCAGTCCATTGCTAAAGCTTGTATGACCTTTGCTTTCCCTCCATTTCTTGACTTGTGGCATCCACTAGTCCTACATTGTAGGACTAGTGTGAGCAGGTCACTCAGCCTGAAAGCACTCACCCTGGGCCTCTAGAGCTAAGTTGCCTCAACACACTTCACTATGGCTTCTCAGAGCACACTCACCTTGAATGTTTAGAAAAGGTAATCTTTTGGGGGTTCAATGAGATCAAAAGCACGGATACCAATTTTGTGATCAGGAATCAGGAAAATCTGGGAAATGAAGAACGAAATGAGGCCTTACCATTTTGATGCAAAGTTCATATTCAAGTGAGTCAGGAGATCTGGTTTAAGTTCCAGATCTGCCTCTTACTAGTTTTAGAATCTTGGGCAATTCTAGGCTGGACGTGGTGGCTCACACCCATAATCCCAGCAATTTGGGAGGCCAAGGCAGGTGAATGCTTGAGCCCAGAAGTTCAAGACATGCCTTGGCAACATAGGAAGGCCCCATTTCTACAAAAATAAAAATTAGCCAGGCATGGTGGTGCATTCCTGTAATCCCAGCAATATGGAAGGTGGGAAGATCACTTGAGTCCCAGAGGTCAAGGCTGCGGTGAGCTATGATCTGCCACTGCACTCCAGCCTGGGTGAGAGTGAGATCCTCTGTGAAAACAAAACAGAACAAAACAAACAACAAACAAACAAACAAAAAACCAAAAAAAATTGGAGGGAATTTAGTTCATATATTTGAGTCTTTGTTTCCTCGTCTAGAAGATGTAGTAAAGATAAACGAGGTCATATATGATTGTCCCTGGCATAATATTTTGGTACTTATTGAAAAGCAGCTATTGTTTTAAGTCCTTTGCATATACATTTCTATGATTTACTATATATCAGTAGCATTTCTCCAACCCATCTTGGCTAGGCAAGCACCACTGAATATGAAGGAGGCCAAATAGAATGATACTATCCAAGCTGCAAAGAAACAAACAAAAGAAAACATCTAAATGCATGCCTCTTTGGAGTGGCATTTGCATCCGTTGCCAATATCCATAGAACAAATGCCTTCAGGCAGGAGAAGTTGGGATAATGTCAATGTTTTTAATAGCTGTAGTAGAGTCCTATTTAGAAAGCAGTAATTATCTCTCCATATTGATTTTTTACATCCCCTCAATAAATCCAGAAGAAATGTGAAGACCATCTGTAAGTGTGATTTTTACCAGGATCACACTCTAATTTGCAATGGCTGTGTGTCTGTTTGATTTAGATCAGGGGTTAGCAAACTGCAGCCCACAAGCCAAAACTACCTCCCCCATCTATTTTTATAAATAAAGTTTTATTGGAACACACCCATCACACCCATTTCTTTATATCTGTGCCTGCTTTCATGCTACCATGGTTGTTTTATTTAATTGTAACAGGGATCTAAGAGATCTAGAGCCCATATTGCCCACAGAGCTGAAAACATATGTACTATCTAACCCTTTGCAGGAAAAAAACTTGTTAAATCATGATTGAGATTATAGTAGTATTATTTCTGATTGACTAGGTAGTAATTGGTCCCAGCATGTAAAGTTTCTAATATTAAAGTCACACGATAAAGGAGCTAGAGGCTTAAGAAAAGTATACGTGAATTTATTTATTTGGAATAGGAAGGGAAACATCCCTGGTATCATCATGATGGCATATAGAGGCAGGGCTGAGAGCTAGAATACAGAATACGTCCTTTGCTAGAAACAGTTTCTCGGGCTGGGTTAGAGTGGGTAGAAACTATGGATCATCCTGCCGCAGGTCCAAGTAAACAGGATTTGGCGCTCTACATAATGGCTATAAAGAAACATAAAGGTGATTTCTCCAAGTGTTATGCTAGGTGAGAAATATTTAATAAGTAAGAGCAATCAGAATTGGTCCCATATTGAGAAAGTCTGTTTTGGAGCCCAGACTAAATAGACTGTGCAGTGAGAAATGAAAGGTCAATTTAGATAACTTCATTTAGGGCAAAATCATGACTTAGGAAATCATGACTAGATAAATATCCAGTGAAGAGCAGGGAGAGAAGATTCATCAATGGCCGTGGGTTGCTGTGAACTACAGAACTGAAACATCAATGTATGAATAAAGTGCTGTATTGATGGACAGATGTGTACATTTTTATGTATATGCCATAAAAAATCTGAATCAATTTCTATTTGAAATAGAGAAAAGCTAGTTCAGATGTTAGAAACTTTTCTGACGCAAAATATTGTGTAATTCATAAACAATTCCTTGTGTTTTAGTTTACAGTATATCCAGAATATAGGACTTGCCTACTGTAATGTATAAAACAAAAGAACTTCAGATTGATTTGTTTGTTAAGTAGTAGACATTCTCCTAGGATGTTTATGTTTGTGAAGATGATAAATGGAAGAATACATCCACAGAAAATGTAGACACAGGCCCTTCTCTCCCAGTCTCAACACCACACCCTACACACACACAATGCCTTCCTTCTAACCTTGTCTATACTGTCTCTGCAACACACAAAGCATATGCCCAGGATAAGCTTCTCTTTCAACCACCTATCAGGCTTTCAACATGTGGTTTGAAAAGATAGTGACATTGCTATGCTCTGACATACACCGTAATGTCAGTACAGCAGAAGCAAGTGGAAGATTCTACTTTTCCGATAAAGATCAGTTGCTGTTTCCTGTCTTGAAGACGAAAGTTGAGCAAAAGCAAAGGTCATCTGTGTTTATATTAACAATGTAAGAGTTATACTACATTTTCGCAACAACATCAGGTCATTATTTATCCACTTGTCCTTTTTTTTTTTTATCATTCCTTTGAACTGCCTGCATTTGCTTATCGTGATATTTCTCAGTCTGTAAACAGCCCGAGTAGCTGTTCTATTTCTCTAAATAGAGTCTTAGGTCATTTTATTATCCAGAATTGTAAGTCATCAGAATGCACCCATCTGTTGTCCTTCCACATCTGGGCTAACTTTAACTCTTTAAGCCCATAGAAAAAGTAGAAAAGCCATTGTGATATGAGTTTGATATTTTTTCCTACCATACTGCTTTCCAGCATATGGTTTTCCCTGAAAAATCACAAGGAAATATTTACAAATGTCTTATTTTTCTTTGGACATGGCATTAAACGTGGTAGATCCTCCACCTCCACTTGGCTCTTTCTGATTTTCTGTTACCCTAATTATCCTTCCTGGGATCACAGCTGCTCAGAGCCTCTTCTTACCAATTTAAAAAACCTCTAAAGATGTGACGGCTGCCTTTCCAGTGGCCAAAAAGCTGATTTCCATAGCAGAGGAGCTGCGACTGGGGCAGAGAGCCAAAGACAGCTTGTGCCAACAGCCTTGTCAATATGCCAATCATCTTGTTATAGTTTATTACATGCATGACTTGATTTTCTTGCATGTGCGTTTTAGAGGTAACAACATATTGGTAAACCTGTTTTCAATCCTTTTGATTACCTTCAATTTGATAGCTCCTTCAGTAATGAAGAAAAAAATGGGCTATTGTGTTTGAATTACATTTATCAAATGATTCTAAGATTGTTCTAACGTGTGCGACAGGATAAGCTCTCTTTTAGTCACCAATTGGAGAAATATGCTCAGTGTCAAGGAAATGGAGAAATGCCTCATTATTTATGTTGACTAATGTATAAATACAATATGAACAGGGGCGGTTTCAACCCTGCAAACGTTTTCTTCCAAGTTGCTCTGTGTTTTAGCTAGACTAGACTAGATTGTTCAGTGGTCACAAACTACCCCAAAATCTTAACAGTTTACAACAACGGAAGTTTATTTTCTAAATATATAACATCCACTGAGTGTTGGCCAGCGTTGACTGGGGGTTGTTCTCCACATCACGTCCCTAAGGGACCAACAGTGTTGGAGGAGTCTCTCTTCTCATATTGATGTTCACCATGGCAAAGGCAATGATCACAGTGAACCACATGCTACATTTTAAGCTTCTACCTGGACACCACACAAGTCACTTCCACTTCCATTTTGGTGGTAAAGCAAGTCAATTCAAGTCTGACTTCAGCATCTTTGGGAAATATAATTCCACCCCAGGAGGGGAAGCAGATATGGGTGAAATGTAATAAAATTCACCTCTCCATCAAGTCCTAGTAGCATTGTTTTATTTGAGTGAATTCTTTTCTTTTTTTTTCTTCCTTACAGATCCTCTTTAAAACATCAGCCTGGAAACAGTATCTGTAGAAATCAGTTTTGTTAGTTCTAAAGCAGGGCTTCATTGTTGGGATGTGTTGTCTGCCTTTGTTAGCAGATTTCAATCATAGCCCTAAATGGAAGACACATTTTAGGGCTGTTGCTGCTATAGAACTCCAGGTCTTTCTGCTTAAGGGTTTCACACTTATGTGTGAAGGGAGGACACCCTTGGCCAAAAGAACCAAGGCTGCTCAGTTAGCTGCTGGTTGTCCTCCAGCAAATTCCTAGAACTAAATACCTGGTGCTGAGGTGTCACGACTCAGCAAGTCCTAGAACCTGTGCTTATGACAGCACTCTGATAATTCCCGGTTATTGCATCACTCCCTGATGGAAACCCAGCTTTTATTTCAGCAAAAGTAATGGATTGTTCCAGACCCCTGACCTCCCTTGAAGATGTCTTTTTGTTGGATCTGGCCCTGTATATTTTCCAGTTGGTTCAAGACCTAGAGAAATTTCTACAGACTCTCTCATACCAGGTAGGTTTTTGTTTGTTTGTTTGTTTGTTTGTTTTGCTTTTGGGATAGGACCTAGTCATATTCAGTCCACATTGGAAAGCATAAATTAGTGTAACATACATAAGCTTGTTCATTCCACTCCATGTGTTAGGTTTTTGTTAGTGAACACTGACTGCAAAAATACCAAGGTATAGCCTTATGCAAGCCAACATAGTCATGTTGGACATTAGTGATCTGAGGGTGGAAGTGAAATGAAGTATGGTTTTTTTTTTTCCAAGTCAACTAAACGAACAGGCTGTATGTTTTACAATATGAATTGGGTTGTGATATACAAAGTGTTTATCCAAAGTTACCCTCCTCTTTGTTTTTTAGAATGACAAGACCCAAATGGGAGAATTAGGCCAGAAGCAACAACGCCCTCAGGCTTAGTGAAATTGACCAAAGTTTGAAGGTAAGTGTTTTCAGACCCTGGTTTCCTAGGACCAAGTCTTGGCCTCATCAAACATAATCACAGTCTCCTTTTACCACTTTGGCCCAAACACTATGAAGCCTTTTGCCCACTGGCTCAGCTTCTCTTGCCATATACTGATTACTAATGCCAGTAAAATACCTAGGCACCTTGGCAGTAACTTACGCAAATATGTATATTTCTAATTACAGGGAAGTTGTTAGAACATGACTTGGATTAGAGATACACAGCTAATAATTCAAGAAGAAATAATGCTTTGTTTTCAGTAGAGGAAAATAAAAGCTTCATTTGAATAATTTTTCCTCCTTTCTCTCCCTTTTTGTTTTGATACTTACGCATGGGCAATACTGTAAACTGGCAATACAAGAAGTTATCGCAAACAGTGTGGCCATTTCTCCTCAGACACTGGACATCCTACATCTGTTATATGGTTTACCATCCATCCACTTCCTTGCTATAGCTCCAGGTCCACAATTCTTTGTCATGTCATTGCTCTTGACCTATACCATGACTGATAACCATGTACATTTTTAAGAAAAAAATGTAAATTAATTAAAATAATTTAAAAACACATATCCATATGGTGTATGTGCATACATTTTGCTTTTTCTAATCTTATCTTTGCAGTTCAAAAAGGTTAAACCTGAATGTGATATGTGTGTGTATGGAAACTGAATGCACTATAGGTTCAAATAGGCAAGGAAGTTGCTTAGTAACATCCTGTTCTTGACTGTGCTATCATAATTTGCATTTTCCAATAAAGTGTGTTTCCAGCCTTAGGACAGTGCTACTATTATTGCTGGTGGATTTTGTAATGTAAGCTTGACTCATTCAGTGTCAAGATCACCTAAGGCCAAATTCCCATTCCACACGAATTCTCTTTCAAGGGATGTCCTACCCTTCAAGATGCCCTTAAGAATTCTGGATTCCTTAAATATAGAACTATTTGTGCTTACTCATAAAACAGGGAATGTTATAATATTTCTCTGCTTCACTGTGTCCAAGGAAGTAGAGAAATCTGGTACCATATTTATGAGCAGCAATAAACCATGTGTTTTGCTTTTTCCTAAAACAAGCCTGGCAAACTGTTTAAGAACACATGTGCAGAGCTTGGGCACAGGGTGAGAGTTTGGTGGCACGGAGTGAGGCTAGAGATGGGCGTGTGGAGAGTCTGATATCCTGATATCAAAGCAATTCCATTCAGACTTAGGCCTGAGCTGCTCCCAGTCATCCAAGTCATTTTTACTAATATCTGACAACTTGCAAATATTGTGTTATGTTCAACACTGAAAATAAGGACTGTGCATTTCCTTTTGTCTAAATGATGATTAAATGGTAAAGCAGCTACAGAAGTATTGACTAACGACAGCATCCATTTACTAGAAAATATGTCATTTGCTACTGCAAACATTTATGGTCTGATTATACCTCATGTTACACTGCAATGGTTTGGGTTTTTTGTTTTTTTTTTTTTTTTTTGGTGTTTTTGGTACATCAGAAACACTTTTCCCAATGTTTGTTAGTTTAAGCATTGGTCAACATTTATTTATTAAGCATTGACTTTATAAAATAGGTACCAGGAATATGAAAATGAGTAAGATATGTTCCCTGACATCCAGTAGCTCATAGTCTAGAGATGTCACCATAATAATAACTAGCATTTATTGGACACCACCTGTGTCTCCTGAAGCCTGTTACCTCATTTAATTTTGACAAAACCTTATGAAGTGAATATTATCACACAAACACACACATTTAGAGAATGAATGTGAGGCTCAGAGAAGTTAAACACATTGCCCATGATCACAGAACCAGTTAGTGGCAGAGTTGGGATTTAAGCCCAGATCTTTCTGATTCTAGAGCGTATGTTCTATCTATGAAGCTCTTACTGATTTTATTTTATATCAAGTGAACTGTGTAATACATAAAGTCACTCAGGATACAGTACTGGATGGGGATTATGATACTAGGCAGTGCTCACTCTAGCAAATAGGTATCAGAGCCCTGGCATAGGTCCTCACTTTTGCTAGGATTCTGTCCTACTCCACCCTTGCTGATAAACGGGAATCCACACGTCCTGGTCCAGCACTTATTCTCAGGCCTCCCAGGGACACTCACTCTCCATCACGTAGTCTCTTCCCCAAGTAGTCTGTGTTTCCCTCTGCCTTGCGAGTAACTTCATCTGTGTGTACCAAACCTGTCACCCCTCTTAGTAGTCCTCAAAAGACAAGACTTCAAGGGAGAGTTAATATTCTCAGAGTTCATCAGAAATACCTGTTTCCAAGGTCAAGACCCACCTTAGAAAGGAGGTCTTCATATACCCTGTCTGTGCTTATTTTGTGTTTTCACAACACAAAATATTTTAACGATGATTTAATTTAGTTCTGTATTGATAGTCTCTGTCAATCTCTCAGGGTTTTTTTTTCTGAGAGAAAAAATTACATTTTGTAATTTTTTAATTTAGAAACAACAGCAATAACAACTTGAGTCGGTGACTTCTGAACCATTTCTGTTCTAATTATCACTGTAAACCTAAATGTGTGAACACTATCAGTAGGGATAATATTTACCCTATGGGACTGTTAAGCAATTTAAGATGAGATAAGAAATGTCACAGGGAAAAGGTGTTACTCCACACATGGTAGTCGTTATTATTTATTGGGTTGAAGTCTTGGCTTCCTAAAGGGCAATGGTGATTTAATAGAATATAAGCAACTAAATCCCAGGTTAAAGCAGTGAATTCCTAATTGTAGAATTTTCCTGTTCAATTATCAGGTGGGAAAGGCCTGTCAAGATGTATATGGAAGGAGTGAGATCCTTGAAATAATTAATACACCTGGTATAACTCCCATCATTAGGTAAACCTGGGCTCATCCCTACTAGACAGTAATAGAAACTTAGAGGATAAAAGGATAGTCACAAAAATAAATAGAATATATTGAAAGCTAACTATGTACTAAACAGTGTTCTAGGCATATTTTACATTTATTAATTCATTTAAACCTCTCAACTCCCTATAAAGTAGACATTACTAATTATCTCCCTTTTACAAAAAAGAAATCTGAACCTAAGAGAGTTTAAAAAATTTGCCCAAGACCACATAATCAGAAGGAAGATTTTGAATCTGATTTTTCCTCACAGCAAAGTCCATGCATTTTCCACTTTATCACACCGGTTTTTGTTTTTGTTTTTGTTTTTGTATTATTATTTTTGAGACAGAGTCTCATTCTGTCACCCAGGCTGGAGTTCAGTGGCTGTCAGCTCACTGCAACCTCCGCCTCCCAGGTTCAAGCGATTCTTGTTTCTCAGGCTCCAGAGTAGCTGGGACTACAGGTGTGCACTTGTATTTTTTAGTAGAGACAGAGTTTCCACCATGTTGCCCAGGCTGGTCTCGAACTCCTTTTACTCAAGCAATCCTCCCGCGTCCCAAAGGGCTGGGATTACAGGTGTGAGCCACCGCACCCAGCCAATCACACTGTATTTAATATCACAACGAAGTGCAGTCTGCCCTTCTCAGGATGATCTTAGATCTTTTTTTCAGCAAGTCGCATTCGGGTGGAGCAAAAGCTTTTAAATGGTGGTCAATTACACAATGATTAAATTTAGTTTACCATTATAGGTCAAAGGGAAGTGGGAAGAGTTTGATGACTGTATATTTGTCATGTTTCTAGTTATAGTGTACAACTCTGCCTGTTTATCTGAGTGAGTGCCAAGAGGTGAGGTCAGGGCAGGGGCCCTAGCACATGGCACATACTATCTGCCCCCATAGCTATTTTGACTTGGACAGTCATTGTGCTGGGTGGTAAAAATTCCAGTGGGCTGGGTAGGACATACTGGGGCCCTGTTTCCTCTCATCTGTATTTGAGAACTAGGCAGCATTGCATCAAATGGAAGGAGCAAGTGATGAGACATCAGGAAAATATCAGAATGAAAGAGAAATGCAAGGCTCTAAAGGAAGTTCCAACTCACTTCGACACCCTCCAGTTAGCAAAGAGGTGACAGAATCCCAAAAGGGCAGGGGAGAGATTATGGATAGCAGGCTCCTGGAGGAAAAACTAGGTATGTCCAGTAGCAGATCTGTGGAAACTATCAGAAACCGAGCTAATTGTGGACTTCTTAGCATGCCTCAGGAAATGGGAAGGAACTTTTCCCTTTTGGGCTTGTATTTTTTCCAATTTTCCTTGTTCAGGAAATAATTAATTCTTTAAGCAATGTAACCTCCTGCTGTGATTTCTCAATTCCACAAAAGAGAATAATTATAGATTAATAATGGACCAAAATAGAAAAAGCTAAATGTGTGTAGCAGATAAGTAGGAAATGTTCTGTCTTGTAAAGCGTATTGTTTCGGTGCCCGGCAACACAGAAACAATTCTCATCTATGCAGCTCTAAATGGATGTTAGAATTCACCCCTCTTTCCTACTGGTATAAAATTTTCAGTCTCAGTAGGACTAACGCTTTGACACATCCTAAACCTCACCAGGAGTAGGAAATATTTCTCATAGCATAAATATTTTTTCTTCCTTGAACTGAAAGGTTTGTGGCCTTCCCCATGCATGATAACTGGGCAGTTTTCAGAATATACCTCACAGTAAAACTTAGACTTCACACCTGTAATCCCAGTACTTTGGGAGGCCTAGGTGGGCGGATCCTGAGGTCAGGAGATCAAGACCATCCTGGCCAACATGGTGAAACCCCATCTCTACTAAAAATACAAAAATTAGCTGGGCGTGGTGGCACGTGCCTGTAATCCCAGCTACTTGGGAGGCTAAGGCAGGAGAATCACTTGAACCAGGGAGTCAGAGTTTGCAGTGAGCCGAGATCACACCACTGCACCCCAGCCTGGCGACAGAATGAGACTCCATCTCAAAATAAAATAAAATAAAATAAAATAAAATAAAATAAAATAAAATAAAATAAAAAACTTAGACTTCAAGTTTTAACTATTGAAAAACTTCCATGAATTGGGTACAGTACTGAGCTAAACGTTGTATACATGTTATTTATTCAGGAAATATTTTCAGGTACTATGCTGAGTGCTAAAAGCATTGTTCTGCCTTTTAATACTAACAATGCCTGTGAAAAATATGTAGGATTATCCAGACTTTATAAATTTAAAACATTAGGATTCAGAAAAGTAATATGCACATGCTCCTATACTTTACATGTGACAGACTGGAATCAAATGGTTTAGGATGCCCCGAATAACTGAACTCTTAATGCCCCAGAAGCCCAGATCGGGACCCACCACTGGGAGTTACAGCCCTCTGGAGCCAGCTTCAGAGGTGCACAGGTTTATTCTCTTCCCTATTCACCAGTGAAAGAAGCCCAGAGCCTCCATTCCAGGCACTCTGTGCTTCCCAAAGTAACAATTACTTAATTTGACAAGATAATTTAAAGAGATTGCCAAAATAACTTACAGGAGATTGCCAGTATAATCAGCCCTCCCATATCTGGGGATTCTACATTTCCAGATTCAACCAGTTGAAGAGAGAAAATATTTGAAAAAAAAAAATTTTAAATAATACAAATAAAAACAATACAACATAGCATTTATATCATATTGGGTATTGTAAGTAATGTAGAGACCATGTAAAGTATATGGAAGGATGTGCATAGGTTATATGCAAATATGCTATTTTATGTCAGGGAGTTGAGCATCTGCAGATTTTGGTATGGAGGCAGGGGTCCTGGAACCAACATCCCGTGGATACCTGAGGGACAAATGTAATCACCATGTTTTCCCAGGTGGATTTTTAACAGTGGCCTTCTGGAGACACTATGCCTATGGTTTTGTCTAATTGTTAAAAATTGGGATGGGTGAAGAAAGATGGCAGATAGGCACAATGGGAGGCAGACATTTCCATAAATGCCTTTTAAATCAGATCCTTTCTAGATTCACTTTTGGCTCTGGATCTGGAAGCTATCATCATGGCAACCCCAGAGTCCCATTGGTTTGCCTATTGGTTAGGTGGGCCAAGGTGTCCACATATCACAAAAGAGTTCTCAAAAAATTTCTTCCCAATAACGAGGGAGATTTATATTTAAGAGCACCTTTAGACAAACTGAAGGAAGGGAAAGTTCACAAATATGGTAATAGCTCAAGTCAATGAATTAGTGGCTTTGTGTAGGGTAATTGTTGAGACCTCCCCAGTTGACTGACCAAAACAATTCTTTGTTGGCTAGCAGAGTTAGAGAATAGAATTTTGCATAATCCAAGTATTTCATATAGGTCCCTTCTGCTGTTACTGGAGCACTAGTGAGCTATTGTATTTGTGGTCATAATATTAGCTGCATAGGTAGTTCTATAAATGTGTCTGGTTAATAATCCACAAACGTCAGTGTTTTACATTTGTAAGTAAAGAAGTCTCTGTCCACAGCAAAAACGTTACCAGGCAATATTTTTTAGCATAAAAATATAAAATAAAATCAAGTTACTTCAAAGTTCTGAAGAACTAGAAGTCAATAAAATTCATAAATATTTATTTTTCAATAATTCTGGGTGTATCTTAGGATCCTAATATAGGATGTACATCCTAATATAGTTATGTTTACCTGTCATGTATTTTCATGGATATATGCCAGTACTTCCATAGTAAGGTTTTATTGGTAAAATGTTTTTTATTCTTCAAAATGCAGATTCCTTTCATAGGGTATATTCATCTACCATTTTCCATTCTTTGAAATCTGAAATAAGTCCTAACCTTATACATTCACCAGGAGTGTGTATTAATCACTTCTCACACTGCTGATAAAGACATACCTGAGACTGGGTAATTTATAAAGAAAAAGAGGTTTAATGAACTCACAGTTCCACGTGGCTGGGAAGACCTCACAATCATGGTGGAAAGTGACAGGCACATCTTACATGGCAGCAGGCAAGAGAGAATGAGAGCAAAGCAAAAGGGAAAACACTTTATAAAGCCATCAGATCTAGTGAGACTTATTCACTACCACAAGAATTGTGTGAGGGAAACCACCCCCATGATTCAACTGTCTTCCACCAGGTCCCTCCCACAACACGTGGGAATTATGGGAGCTACAATTCAAGATGAGATTCAGGTGGGAACACAGCCAAACCATATCAGAGTGTATACTTTCATTTTATTCCTCAATCTTCATTCCTTAAGTTTTCAACAAATAATTTGCTTTTGAAAGGATTAGGAGCTTAAGTTGGCTTTATAGTTATCCAGTAACCTTTTGATTTCTCCAACCAATGATTTGTAAAGGAATCTTCAGATTCAGATTTATCCTTTCCTACTTCATCTTCAATTGCTAAATTAAGCATGAGTCCCATCACTGAGATAAGAGTCTTTCTTGGACAGAGTTATGCCAGGTCTTTTTCTATGTAAAGCAGTCATCTATTAGGCTGTCATTGGTCCTTCAAGATGAAACTGTGTGCATTGGATCCATGTGAATGAACATAGAACATTATACAAATATTGTATGTTTCTATTCTTTGCTTGAAGCTTCTGGTTACTTAGATCTTATAGTGCTTCATAGTATAAAAAATGGTTAAAATACTTAAAAGTTTTAAAGATAAAGATGTCAGTGTCACAGTGCATAACTGGGTTTTACATGATCAAGTATACACACATACACACACACACACACACACACACACACACAATTTAAAAAATCTCTGATGCACTATGCCATACTCAGCACCAATCTCCATTACAACTCTCCCAGTGTTTCCTGGCCAGGCAGGTCACCAAGATGTTTGGGACTGTTTATGCCTTTGCACCTACTCATCATAATATTGTGTGGGGATCAATGGGAGAGATATTTGGCCCATTTTTAAGCCATATCAGGGGATCTTCCACTTCCTAAACTCACTTAGACTTGGAATTTAAGTCTAGACTATTTTGTTTTTAACCTTGCTAACACCTACCTACTACCTACCTATTCATTGTCCATAGCCTAGGTAGTCTTGAAAAACCCTCCATTCCTGCAACTTCCCCCAATGCCTGCTCTGAACTCAGTGTCACTCCTGTGTGCCTCCTTTAGTGTTTTTTGTTTGTTTGTTTGTTTTTGTTTGTTTGTTTGTTTTTGTCATTGCACTCACCACCTTATATTGTAAAAGTCTATTACTAAGGAAGTATTCCTCCCTCCTTTATGTGCAGAATTCCTTGACAGAAAGTATAGGTCATGTTTACCTCTGTCTTGCCTCCAATGCGCAGCATGAAGCCTGGCTCTATGATCAGCTCTAAAGAAATGCTTGTTGATGGGCAAATAAACTCGAGAATCTCACACCAGAGCCAGACCAGAAGTTTCCTTCATTTCATGACTGGTTTTCACAAAAACAAGCATTAGGGAGAGTGGAAGGAAGAGCTTGCAAAATACCTTACTACTGCATTATGAATGTGGAGTTGTAATTTTGAGGTTCTTTATCCATGAAGATGGTCCTTAAAATTCAGAATTTTAATTACCAACATAACACCATCCTTTCTTACTAGTATCATTATTTTATACTATGTTTTCAATAGGACATATCTGATGGAAATACATTTCTTTTGATATTATTTATTATAACTGGTGAGCTACATTCCACCCAATAGTAAATGCCTCTCAGCAAAAAGATAGATACTTTTGATAGTTAATATATTCAGATATTATGTTGTTTGTGGAAACCATAACTTAATAAATTTTAAAACAGTGTCTTCTTTAAAAATAATTTTTTATTAAACTTTGTATTTTGAGGTAATTGTAGATTCACATGCAGCTATAAGAAATAATGCAAACAATACTTTTTACCCAGTTTCCTCCAATGGTGACATCTTGAAAACTATTGCACAATAGCACAACTTTGATATTGACACTGATACAATCAAGATACAGAACATTTTCATCCAGGCATCCCCTGTGCTTAGCCCTTTTATAGCTACCTCTACTTCCTTTGCCCACCCTCACCTTAAAACCCTGGCAATAATTAACATTTTGTCATTTCAAGCATGTTATATAAATGGAACCATACAGTATATAACTTTCAGGTATTGGTTTTTTCCAATCAGCATAATTCTTTGGACATTCTTTACTTAGCATACTTCTCTGGAGATTTTCTAGGTGCTTGTGTACTAGTAGTTCATTCTTTGTTATTGCTGCATAGTATTTCATGCTAGGGATGTTGAGCCATTTACCCATTGAAAGATACTTGGGTTGTTTCTAGTTTGGGGAGATTATAAATAAAGCTGCTATAAATACTCATACACAGATTTTTGTGTAAACATACATTTTCATTTCTCTGAGATAAATGCCTAGGAATGAGTGTGATTTCTAGATCTGATAGTAATTGCATGTTTAGTGTTTTTAAGAAACCGACAAAATATTTTCCAAAATTAGATGTGCCATTTTATATTCCTACCAGCAATGTGACAGCAATTGTTTTTCTGTATCTTCACCAGCATTTGGTGGTGTTACTTTTTTTATTTTAGCCATTATGATCAGTGCATAGTGATAGCTCATTTTGGTTTTACTTTGCATTTCTTTAGTGGCTAATGATGTTGAACATCTTTTCATAGGCTTATTTGCATCTGTATATCTTTAGTGAAATGTTTCTCTGTTCCTGTTGCCTATTTTCTAATTAGATTGTTTTTTGACTGTTGAGTTTTAAGAGTTCTGTATATATTCTTGATAGCAGTCCTTTGTCGGATATGTGATTTACAAATATTTTCTCCCAGTCCATAGCTTGTCTTTTTTATTCTCTTTACTGTTTTTTTCCACAAGGCAAAAGCTTTTAATTTTGATAAAAATAACTTTTTATACTTAATTGGCAACCAAATACCTAAATGTCTTTTGATAGAAAAACTTGCCCTAGATAATGTAAAATCATTTTACATATTCACAGATCCATCTCCACTAATGTCATATAAGTTTAAAAATCACAAAGTAATTTGAACAGATTCCTAAATTATAAATTAGTTAACAGTTATTTTTTGCTCAAATCTTTAGTTGTACATTTACTTCAAATAAACATTTGTTAAAAACGTACTCTGTACTGAGGAATGAGGATACAAAACTCATAATTTGTCATTTCTTTGCTTCAGGGACTTACATTTTACTGGATTACATCTAAATTTTTATTTGGCAGTTTTATTCCAGGAAGATCATGACAGTCTTGTTTTCTAAATCTTAACTGCCTTTTGATGAAAAAGAAAGATAAGGCTTTAATTTCTCTCGTGAAACCTGAAGAAGTAAAATAAAATAACTTGTATGTCCCTTCACAAGCCACAGTCAGAACACTGTCACAATCTCGACCTTTGCTCCCCAACCCTATTTTGCAAACCAGATGCTATTTCTTTGGACATTACAGGCTATTTTCAAAATACATCAGAACTTAACAAAACATCATATTAGCTAAATAGCACTATAGGAAACTGCTTATAGTATTAAAATTATGTCTTGAGTTTATAATTATATAAAAATTGAATCTACCCTAGAGCAAAAATTATAATTAACTACTAAAAAATCGAATAAGTGATTTTTTTTTTTTTTTTTTTTGAGGCAGGGTCTCACTCTATGGCCCAGGCTGGAGTACAGTGGTGTGATCATGGCTTACTGCAGCCTTGATCTTCTGGGCTCAAGCAATCCTCATCCTCCCACCTCAACCCCTCCAGTAGCTGGGACCACAGGTGCACCCCACCACACCTGGTATATTAGTTTATTTTCACATTGCTGTAAAGAACTACCTGAGCGTGTGTAATTTATTAGGAAAGCAGGTTAAATTGATTCACAGTTCCTCCTGGCTGGGGAGGCCTCAGGAAACTTACAATCATGGCGGAAGACAAACGGGATGCAAAACACCTCTTACAAGGTGGCAGGAGAGAGAGAGAGTGAGAGGGGAACTGTCACACACTTTTAAACCATCAGATCTCGAGAGAACTCACTGTCATGATAATAGCAAGGGGGAAGTCTGCCCCCATCATTCAATCATCTCCCACCAGGCACCTCCCCTGACATGTGGGGACTACAATTCTAGATGAGGTTTGGATGTGGACACAGAGTCAAACCATAGCACCCGGCTAATTTTCTTTTCTTTTCTTTTTGGTAGATATGGAGTGTCTCACTATGTTTTGTTTCCCTAGCTGGTCTTGAACTCCTGGGCTCAAGTGATCTGCCCACCTCGGCCTCCCAAAATGCTGGGATTACAGGTGTGAGCCAGTACACCCAGCCAAGAAGTGATTTGTATAATGGCAGGATTATGAATGATTATTTCTGTGTCTTTAATTTGATCATATTTTTTAAACAGTCATTATTTTTGGTCATCATGCTATATACTACAGAGAGCAGTTTTTAATTTGTGAAGGTGTAAGTCAACTTGATTTAGCTGAACATAGCAGAGTCATCAATCAAACTGATTGATGACTAAGGGTCCACAGGGTAACACATCATCATAGTTGTTTCCATGGTGATGAATTATGATGTCACAAACTCATCAAGACTGTGACTCAGTGAACCATCTAGACAGAGGATGAAATGCAGTAGTTCACCAACATGTATGCCATCTTTGTATTATATGGTATTATTAATTAAAACGAAGGGCTGAGTATTTCTTTCATTGAGATTACATGAAGATATTACGTATATTCAGACTTGCCTGAACACGGCTATGCTGGTTTTAAATTGAAGGTTTTCACAAAGCAAAAAGTTGAGAAACAGAATTTGACATAGAATTGTGTATTTATTAGAAAAGATCTTTTCTTCTCATATTCTGAAAAGCACACTCATTAATTACAGTTAAATTCAGGCAAATTTGGCAAATTTTCGTCAGTATACTTATTCTTTTGTTAGTTAATAGCTTTGCTTTTCAGTTTTAGATATTGGTATTAAATATATAAAGAGAAAATATCTTAGTGTTCTCATGTTCAGAGATTAAGAAAATAGTTATAGGTTTGAAATTAGGCACTTTCCCTGATAGTTTTTGTTGGTACATGCTTTAGGTTATGTTTCTATGAACAACCAGATGCAAACGTCCTGGCATTCATCCTGCCTGCTTGCTGTTTGTACCATCTCCGTGGTAGCAACCATCCAAGCTGCTGGAAGCACAGACTGAGCTCTATGAGTCAATTATTTTATATACCTGGGAACGTGCAAGCCTTCCTGTCACTCTTTGATGTTAATATGTAGACAGTTTGCAGCCTAGGCAACATGGTGAGACCCTGTCTCCAAAACTTCCAAAAATTAGCCACCAGGTGTGGTGGTACATGCCTGTAGTCCTAGCTACTCTGAAGGTTGAGGCAAAAGGAACCCTCAACCCCAAGAGTTTGAGGCTGCAGTGAGCTATGATCGCACCACTGCACTCCAGTCTGGGAGACATAGTGAGATGCTGTCTTTAAAATAATAATAATAATTTTAAAAATTAAAAAATATCTAGACAATTTCTCTGCTTTCAAGACTCTTCAAAGATCTCAAAGAGAAGCTTTACTTTGGAGTCTCAACAGAGGCCATTCGAAAACTCAACCTGGTTTTTCAACAATAAATTAGAAATGTAACGCTAACAGTGGGTGCCAAGGCCAAACATCAGGGAAAAGACATTAGTGACCTTGAGTTCTAGACTAGATTTTACCAGTTTCTGACCTTCAACTCTGGTACTCGATTTTCTCATAAACGTGAGAAAATATCTTAACCGTATCATAGAATTGATGTGAGAATTCAAAATAAAGCATATTTAAAGCTCCTAGGTTAGTGCTTCATTTATGAAGGTCAGTGCTTCATAAATGATAGTTATTTTTTTCCATTCAAAATAGAGATCAAAAAGACTTTATCTCACTAATGTGTCATGCAAATAAGGATTAATCCTGTTTTCTATTCCTGAAGCATACAGAAGGTGATTTCTTTCTCCATCATTTCCATCTGACTATCATCTGGGAGAACACACAGCTGCTCCACATCTGGTGCAACACAGGCAGATGTAGCTGTCCAGAGGGAGAAGAGTGTTTGCTTTTCTCCACTTAAACACTGACCCTCTTCTGCTTAGATTCAAAGACTGTCTTCCTTCTGCAGGTTTACCTGAGCCTGGACTCAAAGAATTACCTTCATTATGAGCTAAAGGAAGTCAGGCCCATTCTTCTTCTGCCTGGCCCCTCTGGCTCTTTGGCACTTCCCACATCCTCCTCATTTGGAAAGGCTTCATGACTTTCTGGTTCACAAAGCAGCTCTGTTGTTGCTTATTTCCACTACAGGGAAAAGGTGAAACACTTCACTCAGGGCGCGGAACAATGGAAGTCCCTGGAAGGAAAGGCTTGAAAGAGAAAACCAAGTGGCTTCTGAGATATTCGAAAGTCCAGTTGTTTTTCCTTTTTAAAATTTTCAGATGCTCTTTGATGCCATTCCATAAAGCCTGTGATTGGGCCAAAAGTCTTAGTTCACCATGTACCACAAATAGTGTACTCTATATAGCATATGCTTGACTAAGCAAAAATAAAGATTTAGAAATAGATGTATTGAGGACATGCCATTAAAAGCAGCCTCCATTGAATCAACTGTTTTTCAGAGTACTGTCAAGCTGACCTTAAACTAGTCTAATCAAGGTAGGTGGTGGATTCCAAACTTGGGAAAAAGTGAGTCTTTGTATTCTGTGAAGTTTAATAACTACCCAAGGAAGAAGTGTTGGATACAACAACTATGAGTATCTTAGAAAGTATGTCTTTTTTTTTTTTTTCTGAGTCAGGGTCTTGCTCTATCACCCAGGCTGGAGTGCAGTGATGTGATTATAACTCATTGCATTGCAATCTTGACCCCCTGGGCTCAAGCCATCCTTCCATCTTAGCCTCCCAAGTAGCTAGGACTACAAGTGGATGCCACCATGCCCAGCTAATTTTTTTCTTAATTTCATTTTTGTAGAGATAGGATTTCCCAGGCTGGTATCAAACTCTCAAACTTCCTGGTCTCAAGCAGTTCTCCCACCTTGGCTTCCCAAAGTGCTGGCATTATAGGCATGAGCCACCACACCCAGCCTGGGTGTCTGTCTTTATACTAAATGTCCGAGCCTTTCCATTTGTCTTTTGCCTCTTCATAAACCTTGGCTGAGCTTTATCAGGTCATTCACATCTTTCATTACAGGCAAGTGGTAAACTTAGTAATATACTTCCTCTGGTGACAATGGGCAAAGGACTAGAAGCATAAGTAAAGAAATAGTAGACTGAAATAAGCGGATTTTGACATGCAAAAAGATGCAGCAAGGTGAACCTGGTTAAGAAATAGACTCAGAGAGCTTGAACATGGTAGGATGCTAGGACAAGTGGCAGCTAAGGCAGAAAGACAGCCATGGTTCCAGATGTCTGGGGAAACAATGGAAGGGCAGATATTACAAAGTTTTCCATTTTGTACCAGAAGTGTCCGTATGAACACAAACTCCTAGTAAGTGTTCTTAATTGTTCTGTGGGCTGATGTACATTTTTCTCCTACAATAGGAACTAGCAATCTACATATTATTTACCAAGCCTTCCTATATAGAAGCATTTATGATTATTTTTTGTTTATATAAATGTCTTGCATTTACTAGAAAATCATGCTTTTCGAGAATGCATTTCTATTATGGAGTTTCTTAAAGCGAGAAAAAAAAATGTATGGCTTTAGAAAAATCCTAGTGATTTTTTGACAGTATGAACTGTATTGTGTGTTCTTGTCTTGGATCAATATCATGGCACAATGCTTTGACAGTGTCTGAAGATTAAGATATACAATACAATTTCCTCCCTTCCCTTCCTTCCTTTTTCCTTCCTTCCTTTTTCCTTTCTTTCTTTTCCTTCCTTCCTTCCTTTCTTTTTCTTTCTCTCTCTCTTTCTCTTCCCTTCCTCCCTCCCTCTCTCTTTCCTCTTTCTGTCTGTCTGTCTGTCTGTCTGTCTGTCTTTTTCTTGAGATAGGGTCTCACTTTGTCACCCAGGCAGAAGGGCAGTGGCCCTATCATATTTCACTGCCACCTCAAATTCCTGGGCTCAAGGGATCCTCCCGCCTCAGCCTCTCAAGCAGCTGGGACTACAGGTGTGCCCCTCCATGTGCGGTTAATTGTAGTTTTTTGTTTGGGGTGGTTTTGTTTGTTTGTTTGTTTTTGTAGAGACTTTGTTGCCTAGGCTGGTCTCAAACTCCTGGGCTCAAGCAGTCCTCCCACTGCAACCTCCCAAAGTGCTGGGATTATAGGTGTGAGCCACCATGTCCAGCCCAATACCATTTTCTTATGTTTCCCATATATGCATAATTTTACTTGCATGCAATTCTGAATGGATGAAGCATGTTTTAATCACCTATTTTTCTACTTTGTAGAAGAGCCAAGGTAACATGAACTAAATCATTAAAGCAGTTGACTTGTTAGTGGATTGTGATAGGACTCAGGCATTTCCCAAAGGGGGAACCCATATTTTGGTAATCCCAGACATTTTAATTATATTTTTCTATCCATTCCTCAATGCCACAATGAGGAACAGCATTCTTTCCTGGGAAGTCTCACAATTTTGTCAAAAGTAGAAGAGTTGCCTTTGACGAATACAAATCCAGCAATAAAGAAGAGCAGGTCTAACAAATGAGGCCACCTTGGGAAATGTCATTTTGCCCCTTTGAGCCTTGCCCATCTTACCTTTAGAGGAAGAGATGGGACTGAATCAGTTCAAAGAGCCTCGATAGCTTTAAATGTCTGTGATTGATTTTTCTGCAGAGCAAGATCAAACAAAACAATATTTCCTAGCTGCTGCCCTTACATGTAGTGGTGATTCACAGAGAATTTGGGGAGGAAAGTAGCCATTATGGGATGTTTTGCAAAAGGCAATACCAAGATTGATCATCACCTGAGGGCGACACACTATAGTTGTTCCTCTGTATCCATGACAGATTAGTCCCAGGACCCTTTGCAGATACCAAAATCCACAGATGCTCATGTCCTGCTTATAAAATGGCATAGTATTTGTACACAGCCTTGTATATCCTCCTGAATACTTTAAATCATCTCGAGATTACTTATAATACCTAGAGTTATATAAATGCTATAGAAAGTATTGTTATACTGTATTTTTAAATGTACATTAGTTTTATTTTTTTTCCGAATACCTTTTTATCCATGGTTGGTTGAATCCACGGATGCAGAACCCATGGATATGGAGAGCTGACTGTAATAGTCAAAGACAAGAGTGGCTGGTGGTAAGCACACCATCTGTCCACAAGTGAATTTCCCCTAAGAATCCTGCTGGTACATTTCTTCATTTCTTGAGATTATTGAACCACGTGATTTGCCTCACTGCTTATTTCACCTTCTGGGTGACATAGTCCGTGAATGTGCAGTTCGAGGCCTAAATATTAGCCCTGATTCAAAATGGACATTAACCAAAAAAACAAACAACAATGATACTGGCCAACTGACTTCTCTCTTCTCTTTTCTTTAATTCATTCCTTACCTATTTAGAATAGCTGAGGCTCATTTTTATCTTCTTATGACAGCCAGAATTGTCATCTATTAAGATTAAGTAAGGAAGGCATAATTGATGTTCACAAACCACCCCAGGATTTATCAGAAGTGAGGGTGTTTCATATGGATTACTAATTGTCTAAAATTTGGCTCTAAGCACCTGAAGATCACTAGGCAGGAGAGAAGAGTAGGGTTTGTTGTACATGAGAAGAGGCTGTGGGGTGGGGATGTTCACCGAGAAGACTGCTTTGGTCTTTGGTACTAGCACTCTTCCTTCTATATGGTTAACAAGGCACATATTTTCATTTTTATATCCCCAGAATAAGGGCTTGAAAGGAAACAAAATCTCAAATAAATGGACTAATTTGTTAAATTCTGGACTAAACCTCAGTTTATTTTAAGCAGCTTTAACAACTGTCTCTGGAGCTCATAACACATATAGAGCACTATTGGTGTCACACAAAACCTTGAAATCAGAATTGCCACAGACCGAATCCGATCTGAAATGGCATTTCATTCAACTGCAGCTTTGTGTCACAAGAACCTGTCTCTGTTTTCCTAACATGGGTATGATGCATATTCAGAAGCAGCCGAGTGATTTACTTCTTTTTTCATTATGCTTGTGGATTTGCATAGATTCAGAAGGGGCATCTTCTGGGAGGTATAAGAGTTTATAGAAAGACTAATTTCTTGACTAGGCACGGATGGCTCATGCTTGTAATCTCAGCACTTTGGGAGGCCAAGGTGGGAAGATCACTTGAGACCAGGAGTTTGAGACCAGCCTGGCCAATATGGTGAAACCCTGTCTCTACAAAAAATACAAAAATTAGCTGGGCGTGGTGGTACATGCCTGTAATCCCAGCTACTCAGGAGGCTAAGGCACAATAATTGCTTGGACCAGAGAAGTGGAGATTGCAGTGAGCCAAGATTGTGCCCCTGCACTCCAACCTGGGCAGCAGAATGAGACTCTGTCCCAAAACAAAAAAAAAAAGGAAGATTGATTTCCTGTAGCCAGAAGGAGTGTTTATATTGGCAGCAGCAATGCAGATCAAAACTTTGGGGTCACCCTCTTGAATATCTTATTTGTATTTCTTCTTGGGTTACTAAAGTCTTGAGGAGAAAAATGAATAAAAGGCTTAAGAGGATTCTCATTTCCATGCAAAGCTTCTCCACACTCCTGAGAGAAGTTTAGGGTCAGGAAGGAAGGTCAGACAATATAAACCTCAGCACTATTCAGTAAAATAGCCATGGGGAAAAATATGGTAAGTTTTTCTTAATTCATACCCAAGGACATTTAGTGCTCAGAAAACTAAAATACTTTTTTATTTATTTATTTATTTATTTATTTATTTATTTATTTATTTTGAGACAGAATCTTGCACTATTGTGCGGGCTGGAGTGCAGTGGCGCAGTCTCAGCTCACTGCAACCTCCACTTGAACCTCCAGATTCAAGTGATTCTCCTTGCCTCAGCCTCCCACATAGCTGGGATTACAGGCGCCCACCACCACACCCGGCTAATTTTTTTTTTTTTGTATTTTTTAGTAGAGACGGGGTTTCACTATGTTGGCCAGGCTGGTCTTGAACTCCTGACCTCGTGATCCACCTGCATCGGCCTCCCAAAGTGCTGGGATTACAGGCATAAGCCACCTTGCCTGGCCCTAAAATACTTTTAATAAGATTGTCTCATCCTTCTCTTGGTTTTCCAATGGAAATGGTGGTATAGCAAGTCCATCTGAAACACTTCTGCAAAATAACAATGAAGCTAATCACCGTGGGAAACATTTACATCATATGTAGTTGCATACAGAGGAAATTGATAATCTTGGGACATCAGCATACTAGAATAGCAAGAGACATGTTTTATTCTATTATATTCTCTTAGTCAGCAATTTTTAATTGTTGCTTAAAGGAAACTGAATAAAACGTGGGTGCAGTGGCTCCCACCTCTAATCCCAGCACTTTGGGAAGTTGAGGAGAGAGGATCGCTTCAGCCCAAGAGTTTGAGACCAGTATAGGCAACATAGTGAGACCCCATCTCTACAAAAAATATTTTTTTAAATTAGTCGAGCATGGCGGTGGCTCCCTGTAGTTCCAGCTACATGGAGGGCTGAGGTGGGAGGATCACTTGAACCAGGGAGGTCAAGGCTGCACCCTGGGCTGGACAACAAAGCCAAACCCTGTGTCAAAAAAATATATATATATGTAAAGCAACAGTTGTTCTATAATGGATTGCATGGTAAAAGGAAGGATGACTTTCTTACTATAACTCCTTATGATAATTTTTTCCAAAGTGTTAATCTTAGGGGTTGAACTTTTTATAGGTAATCATTAACTTTAGTAGAACATTATTTTAAAGTTTAGGTGTTTCATCTGAGTATATTACTCTGGCTTTCCTAAGCTAGCTTAGTTATATATGTTCACTTCAGTTTGAGTCTCCACTAAATTTTAACATGAACAAAATATTATATGCAACATCATAGAAGCAATTGTTAAATCATTGTTACTTTTAATATCACCTAAATCTAAGCTAAGTAAATGCGTTTATTTTTATCACCAACTGATGTAGATATACCCACATGGACAGAAAACAGCATAAACCACCAAAAGGACTTGAAAATTCCCTCCTCAAGACTTCTTTTGCCAATGACTAATGTTTAATGCTATTTGCTAGAGATTCTGGTGCCAGGAGGATTTCTAAACCAGGTTATTTTATCAATAGGAATAAAATATCGAGGGCTTAAATTAGTGTAATCTCTCAAGATCTTGAATTTGACATTTTCATAATTTTTACTTAATCATAGCTCCTGGGGATTGGAATTACTCTTTTAGCTGGCCTGAGTCTGGGAGGAGGATCCAAAGTCTTTGAGTTGTTTTCTTTTATTTCTTTTTACCCCCTAAAGCACTGGAAATGGTTGGCCCTGAAGTGCTCCTAAGGTAACCGCAAGATGAGGCAAAACAGGATTGAGATGAAAACCAAGCTCACCCACATCCTACGTCAATTAGCTATTTTTTTTTCTGTGTAAACAATGGGAGGGAGGTGGATTGTAGCTTTTATGGTAGAGATTCCTCCTCGGGTTGTAGCTTTTATGGTAGAGGATCCTCGGCACCTCCTTACTCCCCCAGGGGTCCCCCCTGCCACTGCCCTCAGCCCAAATATAAGCTGACAACAAAATGTTTCTTCAAAGTGCTCATTGTTTACTCTATTCTGGCTTCTTCTTAAAGGTCATCATCATGTTGAATTATCTTGAGAAAATCCTCTGAAGTGTGTGTGTGTGTGTGTGTGTGTGTGTGTGTGTGTGTGTGTGTGTTTAGGAAGGATGTGAGGAGGATTGGGAGGTGAGTCTCTGAATAACAAGTTGAAAAAAGAGTATGGAGGAAAGCGGTGTTTAAAATTGTCCAAAGCCATCAGCCGGGCATGATGGCTCACGCCTCTAATCCCAACACTTTGAGAGGCTGAGGTGGGAAAATTGCTTGAGCCCAGGAGTTTGAGACCAGTCTGGGCAACATGGTGAAACCCCATCTCTACAAAAAAATACAAGAATTAGCTGGGCATGATGGTGCATGCCTGCAGTCCCAGATACTCAGGAGGCTGAGATGGGAGGATCACTTGAGCCTAGGAGTTTAGGGCTGCAATGAGATGTGAGTGCACCACCATACTCTAGCCTGGGCAACAGAGCAAGACCTTGTCTCAAAAAATAATAATAATATATAAATAAACAAATAAATAAAATTATCCTAAGTGAAATCAGTTGTTGATAGAACTGAAGTACATCAAACCTAGTGGGACTGTGGTTGTCTCTCCAGCCTAAAAAAAAAAAAAAACAAAAACAACAACAAAAAAACTTAACTCCAAAATTGCTGTTGCTCCATTTATTTCAGGTGTAAGGCTTCTTTGAGATTTAAAAACAATATAATCATTTACAATGTACTTTGTTGGACCTAAGCATAGGAAAATTCATTCATTCATTCATTCATTGAGTACCCGTTATATGCCAGGCAATGCACTAGGCACCATCAAAGATGAATAAGCTATGTGCTAAAATTCACAGTCTAACAGAAGAAACATGAAAGCAGAGTGGAAATATACTGTGGCAATACATATTTGGATATACTGGTATTAAAAAGTAAGGATGTTTCAGCTAAATCTTTTTTGTTGTTTATTTTTTAAAAATTCATCTATTAACTTCCTACACACCATGCATATATTCAGCTAAATCTTAAAGTATGAGAAGAAACATGCCATTCATGAAAGGGAAGAGGGAGCCAGGGCATCAGATACAACCTATGCAATCATGAAGATTTATGGCAGAGCACAGGATATTTGGGGATTGGCAGGCATTTCAAAATGGCTGGCACATAAAGTTCCGGGATGGGAACGGGCTGGCAAGAGAAGAGATCATCGGAGCCAAAGTAACTGAACTGTGATTGAATTTTAGATATGATAATATCTATAGGAAACCTGGCAACCCGGTGGGCAGGTGAATATGATAGAGCGAAGATAGAATCTTCAGGCCTTCAGGGGACTAAGCAGGAATAGAATAATTTTATTGAGCACTTTAAGTGGACATTATGCTAGATTATTTTACATATTTCATCTCCTTTAATTTACACCACAACCCTGTGAGTGCAGGTTGATAAAGAATTAAATAAAATCCAGGTGGAGTAGCAGCACCTATAGTTCCAGCTACTTGGGAGGCTGAGGTGAGACCATTACTTGAGGCCAAGAGTTCCAGGCTGTAGTTCACAACGGTTGTGTCTGTGAATAGCCACTGCACTCCAGCCTGGGTGACACAGTGAGACCTCATTTCTAAAAAAGAAAAAAAAAATTGAGACAGGGTCTCGCTCTGCCACCCAGGCTGGAGTACCATCATGCAATTACAGCTTACTGCAGCCTTAACCCCCAGGCTCAAACAATCCTCCCACCTCAGCCTCCCAAATAGCTTGGACTACAGGTACATGCCACCACACCTGGCTATTTTTTGTATTTTTTGTAGAGATGGAGTTTCACCATGTTGCCCAGGCTGGTCTTGAACTCCTAGGCTCAAATGATCCTCCTGCTTCCACCTTCCGAAGCGCTGAGATTATAGACGTGAACCACTGCACCTGGCCTAGAAATTATTTAATAATAAAAAAATGAAGACAGAATTCAATGAAGAGCATAGAAGAGTCTCTTAAACTTTTGTTTTAAGCTATGAGCCAGGAAAGAGATGGTGGCAAGGGTGAGATGGTTGCAGTGCTTTTTTGTTCACTTATCTCAGGCCTGTGTGTTCTGAGTTAAAGACAAGTCAGTTGGCAAGAGAAGGAGAGAGGAAACTTCCCAGAACCATTTGAAGAAAAATTTGGAAAGTCTTCTCTAAGGGAGTTGCCCTCAACTACCTTTTAACAAAGGTAGTTGTTAAATGGAGGACTGGAAAACAAAACAAAACAAAACAAAACAGGAAGGAATATACAGATATACGGATCTTTGGCCTTTCAAACTATGGTATCTCTTAGTACTATTTTATATATTGATAATAATTATAATTTTTCTCAAACTTCCCAAAAGTGGAACATTGTGGGAAATAATATGGGAGTGAACATTTGAATTTCTGTTTGACTTTGCAGCAGAAATCTCTTTTCTAACTCTCTCTTTCAATCTCACCATCAGAGCCATCTGATTGCTTGATAACATGATTCTTTTTGCCCAGCCCTTGTTATCCTCCCTCCTGCCCTAGTAACCATGACATAGGCTCCATTCATTTCTACCTAGGAACCTGGATGCACTGCTTTGCACTATTGCCTCCTGGCAAAACAGGGCAATGAGAAAGGAAATGGAAGCCCAAATTCAGAGCCCTCCTTCCCAGCACAAGAATGAGGAGATGCCCTTTTTCCCCGGGGAGGGGGATTCTTCCCTCTCTCTTCAGTAATTGTCTTTATCACTCTCATGTTCTAGCCAGTCTTTATTATCCCCGCCACACAAATTTCATGTTCTTCTGGCAGTCAAATCAGGAAATTCAAGGACACAACTGCTCTGGCTTCGTAAAGATGGGGATCAAATTGTTTGAGTTGCTGATAGCAACTCTTTGCTTCTTGATTCTCCATGCCTCCTCAAGCTTTTTTGGCTGAACTTTTAGCCTTGGAACAGGGTCACTGGAAAATACTTCTTAATATCCTTAAATTCTAATTCTAATATTTGCCTTGTTTCATTGTGTTTATTTGGGGGGGATAAAGTTTAGGTATTCACCTATCAAACTCACTTCCTTCTTTTTTTTAGACAAGGTCTTGCTCTGTCGCCCAGGCTAGAGTGCAGTGGTATGATGTTGGCTCACTGCAGCCTTCACCTCCCAGGTTCAAGTGATTCTCCCACCTCAGCCTCCCAAGTAGCAGGGATCACAGGCTCGTGCTACCACGCCCCACTACTTTTTTGTATTTTTTGGTAGAGACGGAGTTTCATCATGTTGGCCAGGCTGATCTTGAACTCCTGACCTCAAGTGATCTGCCCGCCTCGACTTCCCAAAGTGCTGGGATTGCAGGTGTGAGCCACCATGCCCAGCCCTAACTTCCTTCTGATCAAGTCATTCTCAAAAATAAACATTTAATTGACCATCAACTACAATGATAATAAGACAATGTTTGCCTTAAATGAGCTCTAAATCTAGTTGAAGGGATAACACATGGAATGGACTTGTAATAAAAAGTGGGCTTTGCTTGGTGCTACAGTTGTGATGTGAACTAAAGAGGGGGTGTTTTGGACTGTCTTTGAGTTGGGGAGGCTTTATGGAGGAGGTGACATTTGAGTTGGGCCTTACGTTGTATTTTATGAAATAAAAAAAGAGGAAAGACATTCCAAGATGAGAAGACAGTATAAATAAAGGGACAGAGGCATGGAAGGGAATTTCTTGGCCAAAGGATGGTAAAAAGTACAGAACCACTAAAGTCTAGAGCACATAGGCTAGAGGCTAGAATAAGTGAGAAATAGCTAATCCTAGGAAGATAAATTGGGGCTTAATTGTAAAAACCTTTGCATGCTATACTAAGAAGCTTTGAGTTCATTCTCTTGGCAACTATGAGCCATTACATGTTTCAAAAGATAGATCTGATGGAAAAACAGAAGTATAGAGGGTAATATTCTAATGTGTAAACTTCTACTGTGAGTCCAAAAGAATATGGTATCTATCTCTGAACCATGTTCAATATTTTGCTTAGACTGTTCGAACTATGTAAGAATAAGAAATACTAAAGTGTTTTCTCTGATACAATATTTAAATACCTTTTAGCTATCAATTCCTTCTAATTTCTCTTTAATAAGACATTTACTACAAATAGACATCATTCCCATAGCAATCTTTTCTTGAGACAAAGAGGTCAGTAGGCCAGGTTCTGCATAGAATATAAGCTATTTTTCCATTTTAGAATGCCACTCTCCATTCCAACAAGTACTAACAAAATTATGTTAATTTGTGTATGTACTGACTTCCAGACATTTGGAACCAGATTCTGAACCTGTAACTCATTTAAATCTTGCCCTGACTTTGGTTTCCCGAGTTCTAGGTCTTTCTCTGAAAATTTAAAATGCTTCTGGAAAGATATTTTCCATGACACTTTTGCCTTAGGAAAAAAATTGTTAGTCAACATTGGAAGAAAAAAAAACTGAGACAACATATATCTTGCTCCTTAACATATTCTGTATGAAATTAAGGTCTTATTGACAATCTATGTATCAGAGCCTCGTACACAGGAGCTATTGAAATGATGTGTCAGTTCAGAAAATCATGTTCATTATTTCTGATTCTCATCATAAACAAGCAGTAAATCACCGTATAAGGGGTGTATGCATTAGGGCCTCCCACATAAACTTCACCTCTGCGTGTGTAAACATTTTCTTATTATCGCAAATAATCAACAGGAGAAGAGCAAATGCAAGTTTAGCTTTTCTCCAGAATGTTTATCATGGTTACTTTAAACTGTTTATAGGAAAGAGTGAACTATAAATGTCTTTCAGGAGGTGGGTAGGACCATATGGCTCAGAGGCTTTTCTGCAATAAAATGTTTGGTTAAATTTTAGGCAACAGACGGTCTTTCCACAGCAATTATTTGTGATTTCGAGCATCGTTGTTGATACTCAACTCCTGAAACAAATAACACCGACCTAAAACATTTATAATAACTGAAGAAACCAGGTTCCTTTTAACCCTGCTAGGATCCAGCTGCCCCCTTGCAACCCATCCCCAGTCAGCTGCAGCTCAGGCAAGCCCAGCCTTTCCATCCCTGCACATCAGACTGTGGTGCAGAGAAACTCCCTGTGTTCTTCAAAACAAACATTGGATGTAATCCACCTCAATCTTTTCCATGGTGAGGCTTTACAAATTTTAGTTTTCTCTAAGAAGATAGCCTGTATATTCAATTGCCTGGGTAAAAGTTTAATTTCTGATGTGTAAAGCATATCCTGCCTTGAAAAATATCTCAGGAAAAATAAAGGCCACAACAGTTTCATGTGTGCCTATATCAGGATTGCTGCTGAGTAAGTTGTGAAATGTTTTTGGATTTCTGAGCCATTTGGATTTCAGAATTGTGGAGGAATTCTGGATCTGTATTTTATTGTGTATTACCAATTATTTTCCTTTCTTTCTCTTTTATGTGACAGGTAGTATTTTGATTATTTAAAATCATCTTTGTAGAAAAATTATTAGCAGCTATGAATTTCATTTCAAGATATTTAAGATGCCTTAGAAACTTTTCTAAAAACAGTATAATAGGATTGAGAACCACTCATGTATGGCCTTTACTGTTTCGAGGTTTTTCTTTTTTGACATGTATTATTTGATGAAACCCTATGAGATAGGTCTTTACTTCAGAAAGAAGAAAACCAAATTCAAGGGCAATTAAAAACTGTCAAATGTCTCAATTTTAGTAAGAAAAAGAACCGACATTGGCCTAGATCTTAATCTGTGCCCAGTCCTCTTCCCATCCCTCTTTTTTTTTTTTTTTTTTTTGGAGGCTGCTCTCAAACTTTTGGGCTCAAATGAACCTCCTACCTTGGCCTCCCAACATGCTGAGATTACAGGCATGAGCCACCGTGCCTGGCCAGCTAAGGTTAATTTAGTATTGAAGAAATATTTTTGTTATGAATTTAGTGTAGCCAAGTGTGCAGTGTTTAGACCATCTACAGTAATGCACATTAATGGCCTAGGCCGTCACATTTACTCACCACTCACTCACTGACTCACCCAGAGCAATGTCTAGTCCTGCAAGCTCCATTCATGGGAAAGACCTCACGCATGTATACCATTTTTTTGTCTTTTATTCTGTATTTTTCTATGTTTAGATAAGTTTAGATGTATAAATACTTATCCTTGTATCACAGTTCTCTAGTGCTCAGTACAGTGACTTGCTGTACAGGTTTGTAGCCTAGGAACGATAGGTTATACCATATAGCCAAGGTGTGTAGTAGGCTGTACCATCTTGGTTCGTGTAAGGACATTCAGTAATGAAATTGCCTACTGACACATTTCTCAGAAGGTACCCCCATCGTTAAGCAACCATTACTGTACTAGAAAGCAGAAAAACAAATTCAGCTCCGGACTTAGCCTACCCATATAGCATCATTGGCCAGAAGAAAATCACTTTGCTTTATGAATCCCAGTTTTCTGTGGGAATGAAATGAGGTACTATACGTGATCCTACCAGCATAACACCTGCCAAATAGTGCACATTCAATACTAAACCATCCTTTTTATACCTATAAATAAAGGATTTGTACTATATCAAGAGCTTCTCTATGTCTGAAGTTACAATAGAGTAATTCCAAATTATCTTCCACGGAATCAAATCCCTGATGATCCCTTGATTTTCTGAGTTCTGTGAATTTCATCACAGCCCAATTTGACCCATTACTGCTAATTCAGTGTTTTTATTAGTAAATTATATTTTCAAGTTGAATCAAAACAACAGTATAGCAGGCACAGCTTAAGACACAAGATAAATAAGTTGTTGCATTCACCAGTCAAAATATTTTTTAAAAATCAAGAAGCAATCACTGAATAGTTTTCCTTGATTTAGATACCAATTAGGTTAATGATCCAATGAGACTGATAATCAGAGCTGAGGAACTCAATCAACAGGATTGCAACATGTTTTTTTTAAACCTCTTGAAAGATCACATCACTACAGAATAAGGAAATCTATTTATTTATTTAATTTGAGACAGTCTCTCTCTGTCACCCAAGCTGGAGTGCAGTGGAATGATCTCAGCTCACTGCGGACTCCACCCCAGTTCAAGCAATTCTCATGCCTCAGCCTCTGAGTAGCTGGGACTACAGGTGCACACCACCACACCCAGCTAATTTTTTTGTATTTTTAGCAGAGACAGGTTTTCACCACGATGGCCACGATGGTCTGGAACTCTTGACTTCAAGTGATCTACCCACTTGGTCTCCTGAGGGAAATCTATTTATGACTAATGCTGTTCTTTTTACTAATTGTTTCATTGGCTGTCAGCCCTTCGAGGAAAAACTGTTCAAACAACCTTTTATTCATAGACCCATGTTATTTAATTTTAGAATTATTTCCCATGTATGCACAACAGAATTTTCATTTTCATAACAAGAAAACAAATTCTTTAAGTGAGAAACAGTACATTTTACACCCTTCCTTTTCACAAAAATCTCACAGTATTTTCTGACCTATGGTTTTGATAATTAGCACTCCTGTTTGCTCATGTTCTCTTTCTTTCACAAGCAATGTGATCTTATTTTTAAAAAGGACCTGAGACAAGTAGACAATTGACCCTTGAACAACACAGATTTGAAAAGTTTTGGTCCACCTATACACGGATTTTCTCCCACCTCTGCCACCCATGAGAGAGCAAGACCAAGCCCTCCTCCATACCCTACTCAATCTGAAGATGACCAGGGTAAAGACCTTTATGGGGATTCACTTCCACTTAATTATTAGTAAATATATTTTCTCTTCCTTATGATTTTCTCAATAAGTTTCCTTTATCTAGCTTACTTTACTGTAAGAATACGGTATAGACTACATATAACCCACAAACTATGCATTGTCAACTATTTATGCTGCTGGTAAGGCTTCTAGTCAACAGTAGGTTATTAATAGCTAAATTCTGGGGGAGTCAAAAGGTATATGCAGATTTTCACGGGTGGTTGGACCCCCCAACATCCATGTTGTTCAAGGGTCAACTGTACATCCTAATTGTTACTTGACACTGAAAGAAATTAGATCCCCTGGCCGGGCGTAGACTCACGTCTATAATCCCAGCACTTTGGGAGGCCGAGGAGGGTGGATCACCTGAGATCATGAGTTCGAGACCAGCCTGGCCAACATGGTGAAACCCCAACTCTACTAAAAATACAAAAATTAGCTGGGCGTGGTGGTGGGTGCCTGTAATCCCAGCTACTCAAGAGGTTGAGGCAGGAGAATCACTTGAACCCTGGAGGCAGAAGTTGCAGTGAGATGAGATTGTGCCATTGTACTTCCAGCCTAAGTGACGGAGTGAGACTGACTGTCTCAAAAAAATAAATAAATAAATAAATAAATTATATCTCCTCTTAGAAGTTTGTCCCTCTCTTCAACTGAAATCTATCACAGTTCGACCTACATGGTAGTTGCATTCATCTGTTCATTCTGGTGCCACTTATAGAACATCTACTTTGTCAGATACTGTTCCACATACAGTAAGCAAAACACATGATCCCAGTCCACATGAAGGATGGTGTCCAGTCATGTATGGCCTGATTCTTTTCTGTAAAGTGCTTTCACATTTGTAGTTGGTTCCTTTCCTAGAGCACTCCTGTTTTTGCATTCTTGTAGAAAGCAAATTATTTCCACCCCGTCACTGATTTTTTTCTCCAATTCAAACAATACTAACTAGAATAGAGAACTCCCTTGTAATATAAAAGGAAATAGAAATCCCTATGTATTCAATGTTTTTAAAGTTTAATATGATTCCTCTTAGCAATAACCAGCAAAAAGAAAATGTTTCTACTTTAATCTTTTCTTTTGAACTGAAGTGTTCCTCTATCATTTACATGACAATTGGCCCAAATCTCTCTGTTACCAGGACTTGGTATTCAAAGTAAGAGGCTTCATTAAATTTCAAGAGGACATTTTTGGGGAAAGTTTTTGTTTGTTTTGTTGTGTTTTATCATAACAAAACAAGGCATAGTGACCAGGAAGATGGAGTTTCTAGTTAGTGCATACATATACCTGCTTATGGTTACTTAATGTGATAGAAGCAAATTATTCAGATGCCTCTTCTCCACAGAAGGTTTTGGTCTTCAGCACATGAAGCAACTTTTTTTGTGTGTTTTTTTTGAGATGGAGTCTCACTCTGTCACCAGGCTGGAGTGCTGTAGTGCGATCTTGGCTCCCTGCAAACTCTGCATCCAGAATTCAAGCGATTCTCCTGTCTCAGCCTCCTAAATAGCTGGGACTACAGGCACGCGCCACCACATCCAGCTAATTTTTGTATTTTTAGTAGAGACGGGGTTTCGCTATGTTGGCCAGGATGGTCTAGATCTCTTGACTTCGTGATCCACCCACCTCGGCCTCCCAAAGTGTTGGGATTACAGGCATGAGCCACCGTGCCCGGCCTCATGTAGAGCACTTTAAAAGTACATTGGACCCATAGTAATCACTTAACTATGAACTTGTATATCCATATCAAAACTTCATGTTATACAGCTTAAATATAGACAATAAGAATGAAATAAATAAATGAAAGTATTTTAATATGCTGAGCCATGTTCTGGCCATTTTTCTCTGGCCTTATGTAGCTTTAGCTTTTCATTCTCAAAGCATGGATCAAAGAGCTATAAGAAGAAATTAACCGGAGACTTTATCCTGATTGTTTCACGTTTCCAAAGGCAATAAATCAGTCATGGGCTGAGAGAGGAGAACTAAAGTCTACCACAACAAATACATCTCTGCCATTTTTTCTTTTATTTCCTATAGGTTTTGCTTTATGAATTTTGACATGATATTTTCATCATGTGTAGATATCATACCTCTTTATGCTTTTATTGCAGATGAAGTCATTTCCTGACATCACTGCTCCCTCTCCCTTCTCCCAGCAGTTATCTATGTGAAACAAATAAATGCTATTTGTGAGGTTCAGCTAATTCAGATAATTAGCATTACCAAGAGGCTTACAATTATTCTGGAATTTGTGTTTGCTTATTTGTTTCCCCAAATACAGCTAAAGGAGAGGAGAGGATCACCAGATCTTACAGTAGGCAAAACTATGAATTTTTAGTAAATCTTCCTCCTGGCTTTCTATCTCACTGGCTGCTCATTCTCATTGTCCTTCACTCTTTCTCCTCTGTTTAACTTCCAAATTCCAAGCATCCCTGGGAGTATTCTCTTCATTTATTACATTCACTCAGATGGTTTTAAATACCATACATATACTGATGACACCTAACACTCTAGTTCTCGTCTGTGTCTCCCTGAACTCCAGACTCGTAGGTCCAACTGACTTCTGCATATGGCTGTCCACTCGGCATCTCCAATTGAACATCGTCAGAACAAAACTTCAGGCTTTTCCCCAACCAGCTCTTCTGGTCTTGCCCATCTCAATAAACACCACTGCTATCTACCCAATTAATTGAGCCGGCTATCTGGTAGTTATTCCCTTCTTTGCCTCACTGTCTTCTGATCCCCATATCCTATAAACTCTAATACCAAGTATCCCTGGAATCCTTTCAGTTTTTCCTATCTTTACTTCTTCTCCTTAGTCTAAGCTATTATACTCTCTTGCATAGTTTAGCGGTAGTTTTTAAGCCCTTTTTTTATTTTTATTTTTATTTTACGTTTGCCTTTTCTAACAAATTCTCCTTAAAACAGCCAGAATGATCTCTTTGATGTATGATTTAGCCAAGTGTGGTGGCTCCCACTAGTAATCCCAGCTACTCCAGGTGGCTGAGGTGGGAGGATTGCTGGGAGTTCAAGACCAGCCTGGGCAACATAGTGAGACCCCATTTCTAATTAAAAAAAAAAAAAAAAGAAGAAGGAAACATGAATTAGATTTTGCTGCTCCCTTGTTTAAACTCTCTATTGGCTTTTTACTTCATTTAGAATAAAATGAAACTCCCTGTCCTGGCCCCTATTTGATCTTATTTCCTGTCACTTTCCCATTGTCTATTATACCTCACAATCACTGGACTGCAGTTATTGCTATTCCTCCAACCTACAGGCCTTAGGGCCTTTGCAATTGCTATTTTCTATGGCTGGAACACTTTCTCCTCAGATCTGCAAAAGATTGATATCTTGTCTAATCAGATCTCAAATTAAATACCACACTCTCATAGAGGCCTTCTCTCACCTCAGGCTGGTGTTGGTAGAAGTCATTGAACTTCACAACACCTTATGTTAATGTTGTGCAGAACACTTACCACTGCCTGATATTTTACTGATATGTCTTTTGTCTGTTTCCTGCCACTCCTGCCCCTGAAACAGAAAGCAAGCTCCATCAGAGAAGAACTTTATCTGTTTGTTCACAGCAGTAATTCCAGGCCTTGGAAGAGGGTTTGGCACACAGACGTTACTTAATAAACATAAGAGTGAATGAATGAAAATTGTTAGAAGACACCATCTAAAGTGAGTCAGACAACATGTCCAGCTTCTTGTGTGTGCTAATTAATGACACTTTGTGGACGATATATCTGTATATAACTACTTCATTTCTTACAGAGCCTTCATAGATGAAAGTAACTAGACATTTAACTTAAAAGGTGCTAGGTCATCTTCAGTTCCAGGCTGTAAGCATTAAGATTGACTGTACACGACCTGTTAAAACCATTTTCTGGGAAAGGCTCTTAAGTACCTGTCAGAGTTTACAATTTGAGAGCAAACATAAATAAACCCAAACACCTTTCAACTTTGAACATTTGATGCTTGAAAATCACCTCTATTTAACTTTTTGCTAGTCACATCTTCTCATCTTTTGGTTTCAGGACCTGATTCATCAGTTTCTATAGATCCATTTATAAACTCAGTCAGCATTTTACTTTGCCAGCCTATGAGCAAAAGCAGGCAACTGGAGGCTTGGAAAAAACCCAGACAACAACAATTTGTTTTTCACTGGTTCTGCTTTCAAACAACTTCCAAGAGCACAATACAGCAAAAAGTGAGAGTTATCTATTTCTCCCTTCTTCATCCGAATACAAAATATATCCTATTTTACTGCTTTTTTTTGTCTTTTGCCTCTACTTTAAGACTTATCCAAGAAATAAAGAAAAGCCAACCGCTCGTTCTATCCACAGAAGAAAAACACACACCAGCATAGAAAACACAAAAGACTATGTCTAGATGTTAAGACTATATATCCTATAGGACTATAATTTTCATAGATCTAAAAAGTGAGAAACATATATATGTATAAAATTATGTGGGATGCAAGTTACTGAGATTTTGAATATGGGGCTCTGTCATTTACCCTAAAATGTTCAGTGGTCTTTTCTATTTTTTCTCTATTCTCAGTAAAATAGAACTTTCTCAACAATTCTGGCTCCTACTCTTCCAATGGGCTCAGCTTGTCTCATGATTTAATAGTACTAAAAACCTTTTCTTAAAAAGAAAAAAATCCTTTTTAAAAAAGTTTAGGTGTAAATAAGAAATTTCTATATTATGAAAGACTGGTTTGCAAAGAAACTTTAATATCTTCTGGATCTCATCTCAATCACAGTCTATGAAGGAAATAAAATAAGTGACTTCTAAAACTGCCTATTATACTACTATAGCTGTTGTCTGTAAGGAAAAAGTTTGTTAGTGAGTTGTATTCAATAGAAAACCTCAAAGATGGCTGGGCGCGGTGGCTCATGCCTGTAATCCCAGCACTTTGGGAGGCTGAGGTGAGTGGATCACTTGAAGCCAGGAGTTCGAGACCAGCTTTGCCAACATGGAGAAACCCCATCTCTACTAAAAATACAAAATTAGCTGGGTGTGGTGGCGGGCGCCTGTAATCCCAGCTATTTGGGAGGCGGGAGAATTGCTTGAACCTAGGAGGCGGAGGTTGAAATGACTCTAGATCACGCAGTTGCACTCCAGCCTGGGCGACAAGAGCAAGACTCTGTCTCCAAGAAAAAGAAAAGAAATCCTCAGAGAGGATATCCTAGAACTAGTTTTCCCTTAATTGAGTCTGAAAACCTCCTGTGCCCTTCCACCACTTAATAATCTAACCAACTATTGTAAAATTACCTATTCTTCTAAACCACCAAATAGTTCGAATAGAATAGCCTTAGATATCTAATAACTAAATGAAACCACAGTTTACCTCTCTAGGCTTCAGTTTCTTCTTCATAAAATAAGAAGCTTGAACTTGAAAAGTTTTAGATGCGAAGTTCCCAAAATCTAGTAGAGGAAGCAAAACTCTGTTTGGCACCCTGTTTCCTTGCCCTGGATTTTTAGCATTTCTTTCTTCTGGTGTAAAGTCAAACGAAATATAGAGATGAATCTCTAAATTTACCTTTTTATTGGGGAGATAAGAGTTGCAATACAGGGCATACACACAGACCTGATAGTCTTCTGTATGTCAGAAGAACAAAGAGAAGGTTGGAGGTTTTACGAAAAGAAATGTCTTGTCCTGAAAGAAATTTCATTGGCACTAGCAAAGTTTTGGGGAGTGGAAACCTCTGATCGGTGAGTGACAACAGTGCAGTGGGTAAAACTAATCTTAGACTCACAGTGGTTGTCTTAGCCACTATTAGATAAAAGTGATTTCAGGTTACAGCAGGCAGTTTCAGCAGCTAGGTTTGCAGAGAATTACATTCCTAGAACATGATATTTTAATATACATACCCATTTTGAAATAAATACTATAGGCAAGCAATTTAACATATTTATCACTTTCCATAGTTAACATTTTTGTGTGTAAGAGCACATAAAATCTACTTATTCTGCAGATTTTGAATATATAATACAATATTATTTACTATAATCTTTCTGTTGTACATTAGATCTCTAGACACACTGATTCTTTTTTTTTTTTTTTTTTTTTTTTTTTTTTTTTTTTTTTGAGACGGAGTTTCAGTCTTGTCACTCAGGCTGGAGTTCAGTGGCGCAATCTCGGCTCACTGCAACTTCTGCCTCCTGGGTTCAAATGATTCTTCTGCCTCAGCCTGCCGAGTAGCTGGGATTACAGGCATGCACCACCATGCCCAGCTAACTTTTATATTTTTGGTAGAGACAGGGTTTCACCATGTTGGCCAGGCTGGTCTCAAACTCCTGGCCTCAGGTGATCCGCCTGCCTTGGCCTCCCAAAGTTCTGGGATTACAGGAGTGAGCCACCATGCCCGGCCTAGACATACAGATTCTACATGATTACAAGTTTTTTCCATCTCATCTACTTTCCATTTTCTCCTCTCCCTGCCCCTGGTAACCACCATTCTACTCTCTATTTCTATGTATTTGATTTTTTTTTTTTTAAGATTCTGCATGTAAGTAAGATCATGCAGTAGTTTTGTTTCTATGTCTGGCTTATAGTTCACTTAGCAGGTTCATTCATGTTGTTGCAAATGCTAGAATCTCCTTTTTAGGTTGGATAATTATTCCATTGTGTATCTATACCACAATTTATTTACCACTTCATCTGTTAATGGATTCTTAGGTTGTTTTCATATCTTGGCTATCGTGAATAATGCTGCAATGAACGTAAAAGTGCAGATATGTCCATGAGGTGTTTATTTCATCTCTTTTGGGCATACCCAGAAGAGGGATTGCTGGGTCATATGGTAGCAGAATGTTTTATTTGGAAGGGAAACTTTTATACTGTTTTCCATAATGGCTATAACAATTTGCATTCCCTCTGAAAGTGGACAAGGGTTCCCTTTATTCTACACTCTCACCAACACTTCTTATCTCTTGACTTTTTTATACTAGTCAGTGTAACTTTAAATCCACCTGGCCTGATGCTAAATTATGAATGGGAAAAATTATATTAATACTTAGAATCCTGACTGGGTGCAGTGGCTTATGCCTGTAACCCTAGCACTTTGGGAGGCTGAGATGGGAGGATCACTTGAGCCAGGAGTTCGAGACCAGCCAGGGCAACATACTGAGACCTCGTCTCTCTAAAAAATAAAATATTAGCCTAGTTTAGTGGCACATGCCTGTAGTCCCAGCTACTCAGGAGGCTGAGGTGTGAGGATAACTTGAGCCCAGGAGGTCAAGGCTACAGTAAGCCATGATTGCACCACTGTACTCTAGCCTGGGTAACAAAGACCATCTTCACAAAAAAAAAAAAAAAAAAAAAAAAAAACCTTAGAATTCTTTTTTTTTTTTTTTTTTTCGTGGCAGGGTCTCGTTTTGTTGCCAGGCTGGAGTGCAGTGGCGATCTTGGCTCACTGCAACCTCTGACTCCCAGGTTCAAGTGATTCTCCTGCCTCAGCCTCCCAAGTAGCTGGGATTACAGGTGCCTGCCACCATGACCAGCTAATTTTTTTTTTTTTTTTTTTTTTGAGACGGAGTCTCGCTCTGTCGCCCAGGCTGGAGTGCAGTGGCGTGATCTCGGCTCACTGCAAGCTCCGCCTCCCGGGTTCACGCCATTCTCCTGCCTCAGCCTCCCGAGTAGCTGGGACTACAGGCGCCCGCTACCACGCCCGGCTAATTTTTTGTATTTTTTTTTAGTAGAGACGGGGTTTCACCGTGTTGGCCAGGATTGTCTAGATCTCCTGACCTCGTGATCCTCCCGCCTCGGCCCCCCAGAGTGCTGGGATTACAGGCGTGAGCCACCACGCCTGGCTAAACTTAGAATTCTTTACATTCAAATAATGTCTGGTGTTTTTTTACATTATTTTCATGTATATTCCCTAATTTAAACTTATCCCCACCCCCCCACCCCACCATGATGTCGTCAACACAGAACTGTTTTCTAGATTAGGAAACTGAGGATAGGGATTTTAAGTATCTCGCTCCTAGATCAGGACTGCATCCAGGTTGCAGAATCCCAATCCAGCACTCTTTCACATAGTCACAGCACTACCCCAACTCTAATCTAGTGATGACACAGAACAAAATTAAAGTCCTTGTCCAAATCCCAGAGTTCATGAACACAGAGATGTTAATGCTCCTGTAGTTCATACTGCAAAAAGAATGTGAGAGCTTGTTTCATTTTTCACTTAGAAAATGTATGAGATGTTCTTTCTGAAGGGGTTCTGTCACTAACAGGTTGCATTACTTGTACAACCATTATATCTGAATCTTCCCAGACCGTGGTTTTTTTTTGTTTGTTTGTTTTGTTTTTTATTAAATACTGTCATTAAACCAGAACTCATGGATATCTATGTCATTTCCAGCTATAAAATTCTAGAATCTTGGGGATTTTACCTTTTTATTTCTTATTTTATTTTCTTCTTTATCAAAAGCCTTATCACAGGTAAAATGGTAATTTAAGCAAGAATAAGGTCTGTCATGATTTATGAAGCATGGAAATTCACCTGCGGCCAGGCACAGTGGCTCACATCTGTAGTCCCGGCACTTTGGGAGGCCGAGGTGGGTGGATCACTTGAGGCCAGGAGTTCGAGACCAGCCTGGCCCACATGGTGAAAACCCGTCTCTACTAAAAATACAAAAACTAGCTGGGTTTGGCGGTGTGTGCCTGTAGTCCCAGCTACCCAGGAGGCTGAAGCAAGAGAATAGCTTGAATCTGGGAGGCGGAGGTTGCAGTCTTTAGCATGGGTGACAGAGTGAGATTCTGTCTTAGAAACAACAACAACAACAACAAAAAAAAAACCAACAACAAGCACAAACCAATAATAGAAACTTTAAATGATTCTGAGCCTTGAGAGGAATGTGATTATGCAACCTGGGAAATTCACCTGTCCATGAATAGTCTCTCTGTAATTAATAACAAAGTCTTACAGGACAGTCCTTGCCATAATATCATAAACCTATATTGCTTCTTTTAGTTCATAGGAACAGGGTCTCCTGCTGTGTCATAGCTGTAGGATTTAGCCTAAATGCTCAGTGAGTTTGGTGCTCCCTTGAGCAAGCCCGCTTATTTAAGAAAATAGTTTTTGGATATTCATGGTTTATTGCTGACCGTTAACGTTCTCAAAATAGTGAGAGTCCTAAAGTCAAAGGGGAATTTATTAACAATTTTATTTCTGAGAGGATATGACAACAAAGACATTAATAAAAAACACCAGCGAGCTTTCTGGCAATATGTATTAAAATTTTCAAAAACACTTATACTCTCGAATCCAGCAGTTATTATTTCGGGAAATTGCTCTAAGAATATTATCTTTTTATACAAAGCATTTTCTGAAGAGAAGTATTCAGGAAATTTTCATTTATGAACAGAAAAAGTCCAACATTATGGAAATAGTGATATAAAATACAGCATATATAGTTCTTTGGTATTTTACAGTCATGTAATCATGGAGAGAAATACTTCAGATAAATTAACATAATAAACCACAATACAAAAATGTATATTTACAATAGAAAAAAGTTAAAAAGTGTGTTAGCAATACAAATAAACAAATACAAGAAGGATCTATCACAACAATGCTACAGTGATGAGCCTTCAGATAATTTTCATTATTTTTCTTGATACTTCTATATGTTCAAAATTTTCATGAATGAGCCTGTAATACCAGCACTTTGGGAGGCCGAGATGGGCTGATCGCTTGAGCTCAGTAGTTCAAGACCAAGCTAGGCAACATGGCGAGACTCCATCTTTACAAATAATACATACATACATAAGTAAGTAAGTAAGTAAATTAGCCAGGCATAGTGGTATGTTCCTGTAGTTCCAGCTGCTTGGAGGGCTAAGGCAGGAGGATTGCTTGAGCCCAGGAGGTCAAGGCTGCAGTGAGCCATGTTTATACCCCTGCAATCCAGCTTGAGTGACAGAGTGAGACCCTATTTCAAAAAACAAAATTTCACTGATGACAATAAATATTACCTTGACATCAAAAAAAAAAAAAAAATCCAGTGCCTGGATGATCACCCAGTAGCATCTAAAAGTGCATTTGAATATATATCCAGGTTCTGATGCCAGCATTGATGCTTGTTATGTGACAAAAAGAAATCACCTAACTGCTTTGGGCTTCCATTTCTTCAAAGTAAAATGAAGTGGTTAAACAGGATTACTCCTCAGATGTCTCCCCAAACTTTACACTGATGTAATAATTGTTTGCAAGGATCATTGGGTGATTATGTCTAAAAGCCTGCAGTTATTAGTCCTCATATCAGGAATGTGCTATCCCCATTCATTTTATTGTAGAACCTGGTTTGCTGTGGGATAGTTGAAATATGAAGAATTCACTTGGTCAGTGTGTTTCACGGCCTTGCTACTTTTTCTGCTTGGATGGACTCACTTCTCTATATGATTTTCTCTTTAAATCAGAAGTATTTGACCTGAAGCAGCAACTCCTCTATTCATATAATAGTGATATTCTGATACATATGTGAATATTATAAAAATAAGTAGAATGATAATATTATTACTAATATTATTGCGGCAGTAATAATATTATCATTCACATGTGATCAATAGTAAAAGCACACACAGCAACCCCTCAGGATTTCATCCTCAGGCCATTGACTCCCATCACCTTTACTGATATTTAGCTTAGCTTTACAATCCTCCCCTTTGAAAAATTCATATTTTAACCTTGCCTCCCATAAAGACACACATTTTTTCAGATATAGAATTTGCAAGGCTGAGACGTATGTTTTTAGAATGAACCCAATATAAACACAAAGCAACATAGGAGAAAAGTACTAGCTACATGCCCATGGCAAGAAAATATGCCTGAAATGGTTCTGTTTATTTTGTTGTTGTTGTTTCCGCTTGGAATTTCAGCAGTTATTTGGCAAAGTGATTAGCTAGCTGGGAAGGAAGAAAGCTCGTCTCCATCAGCCTTTTGTCAGAGCCCGCCTTTTGGTCCCAGAGCCCCCATGAAAGTGTGCTGTAGACCAGGACCACTGTTGCCCTGAATCCATGAGTATGCATCCTTTTTATTGTAGGCTTGTCCTCTCCTGAGTTCTGCAATAGATGCCATGCGAAATCCAGTATATACTCAGTCTAACACATAGCTGCTGCATAAGAAAATTTCTTTCCATGCTTAAGCAATTTCTGCATAGAGCTTAGTTCATAGAAATCACTTATTCATTCAAAAAGCATTGACTGATTTCCTAGTAGGGGCCACATATTACGCTAAAGTAGATACAAGGATAAACCAAATGTAGATCTGTCCTTTAAAGAGTATAACATGTAGGGAACAACTACACTCTACATGGCAATAGAAAGTCACAAGTGGGTGAGAACCACAGGAGAGAAACAGTCAGAGGGTGATGACAGCCAGAACTGGTATGATGTGAAAGGTCAATGACATCAGAAAGGGCCTCAGGGATTTTATAGCCTGGCTCCTTCAATTTCAGTTCTTGGTATAGGCCAGCTTTTCAGGACTGTTGATTGTGCCTCTTCTTTGCGTGAAATTCCTAGTGCACAGAGCTTCTGCAGTGCCTCTTAGGTACTTTGAAAATCCCAATGATAAACATCTGGACCCAACACGGAAGCCTCCAGGAAGCTGTCTTGTTGGCAGTCACCTACGAGCAGGCGATAAACACAACACATTAAATAGTATGTAATGCTCCAGGGATTGCAGTCCTCTGCCTCCTAATCTCTCTGTCCTTTCCTCTTTTATTGACTTGTCAGGAGCATGACACTTGTGCACAACCATTAGCACACAAGAAATGACTTTCCTGTGGGGGTGATGGGGGCTGGGGAACCTACTCTTTGAGATAGAAAGTTACCCCGATGCAGAATAATTACAGTCCAGCTTAGCCTCCTTATAAGCGATTAATCTTACTTTTCCTCTTAGCCTCTGTCTGTTTGTAACCTGAGGTTGACCGAAGTTAGTTCTTTTAGTTGGTTCTTGAGAAAACCCTTTCAGTCTGTATTTCCAGGAATAAATCTTAACTCTAACTTAAAAAACAAAAAGGCCCTATAAATAGTTACTTCAAACCCTTTAATTTATAGCTGCATTCTCAATGTCTTCATCCTCCCAAAATCACTCACCTCTACATTTTTGCCCTAAGTACCTAGGTTAGCACAACTTTTCACAACTTCTCTTTAACATTTCTCTGAATAACGTGAACCTTCCTTATTTCCTTAAAATATAAACTTATATATGTTCTTCCTAGGAGATTTTCAACTTTTCTGTTCTCCACTTATTACTCTATTCACTCTGTTCTCTATCTGAGCTGTCACTAATTAGTATCTACTTAAATAAATATTTGAGCAATTTAACATTACAGTTTTTTTTTTTTTTTCAGCAAGAAGTGTGTTCATTATCCATTAAAAGCCTGGGAGAGGGACTACTAATGTTACACCATCAATATCTGTTTTTAGCCACTTCGGTTTTGGAAGTGTCTCTTCTTTTGGAAGTGGGAGACCAAGTAGAGGGGAAGAACATGAACAAGGGATTGAAGCCATTGAGAAAGTCATTTATTCATTCGATAGATATCTTCTGAGCACTGCGCTAGGAACTAAGGACAGAGTAATGAAGGCAGAGTTTATCCTTCCACTAGCACAGCAGTCAAAACCAATAGGAATTAGGATTGTCAGAAGTGACAAAACTGTACATAGACCTGTTCACATAACTAACAAGGGAAACGATGGAGGTGATGTGGAAGTCTGAACGTGGTGCAGGAATAACTCAGCCAACATCCCCCTCCTTTGGGAAATTTAGATAGATGTAGGTAGATTGAGAAGTGATATAACAGTCATGTGGCATCATTGAGAGAGTCAGTTTTCTATAATGACAAAGACATGGAAAGAGAGATGTTTCGTACATGTACAGCAGAAGGAGTTGATTCACAACGCAATGGAAACAGAAGTCAAGAAGACAGTGAAGTGGATGAAGCAAGGAGAAATCATAAAAACAAGCACACTGGGACTGTCGGACCTCAGGGGAGAGGGACGTGGATGGTAAACCAAGTTTGGGGCCAGAGAAAAGTGAAAGCTTGTGCTGTTCTTGTTGGTAGTCATGGGCAGGCTGTAGCAGGATTATTAAAACTCTGATCCCCCAAGTCCAACTGAAGGGGCTCCAGTCACTACCCCATCATCTCAGTGGTGAGATGTAGTCAAGGCATCTAACCTCTCTGCCTCAGTTTCCTCATATGTAAAATAGAGACAATCATTATAAAGTGTTTAGCAGAATGCCAGATCCACAGTAAATATCAGTAAAAGGAAATTTGTAAATTTGTAAATTGTTAGGGAATGGGGTGAGACCCTCAAGATTCTAATCTTCAAGGGAAAGAGGATGCTAAGGAAAGTCAGAGGAAGCCCGAGAATCCTAAGAGAGGATGATACAAGCAAATTAATTAAGGAATAAGATCAAAGAATACTGGGAAATGTTTAATCCACTCGGTGTGGGAAAAGGACTTTTTTGTTTGTTTGTTTTTGAGACGGAGTCTTGCTCTGTCGCCCAGGCTGGACTGCAGTGGTGCGTTCTCGGCTCACTGCAAGCTCCGTCTCCCTGGTTCAAGCGATTCTCCTGCCTCAGCCTCCCGAGTAGCTGGGATTACAGGCGCCAGCCACAACGCCCACGCCCAGCTAATTTTTTTTTTTGTAGTAGAGACGGGGTTTCACCATGTTGGCCAGATTGGTCTTGATCTCCTGACCTCATGTGATCCGCCCGCCTCGGCCTCCCGAAGTGCTGGGATTACAGGCGTGAGCCACTGAGCCCGGCCGAAGAGGACTCTTTTTTTTTTTTTTTACACAGAGTCTCGCTCTGTTGCCCAGGCTGGAGTGTGCAGTGGCGCCATCTCGGCTCACTGCAAGCTCCGCCTGCCGGGTTCACGCCATTCTCCTGCCTCAGCCTCCAGAGTAGCTGGGACTACAGGCGCCAGCCACCACACCTGGCTAATTTATTTCTTTTTTTCTTTTTTTCTTTTTTGTATTTTTAGTAGAGACGGGGTTTCACCGTGTTAGCCAGGATGGTCTCCGTCTCCTGACCTCATGATCCGCCTCCCTCAGCCTTCCAAAGTACTGGGATTACAGGCGTGAGCCACCGCGCCCGACCATGAAAAGGACTCTTTTTAACCTCTTATCCATGTCTAATCTGAGTTTCAACCTTTTTATTCTTATTCTGTTATAAGTACTTCTCCCATTCAAGAGCATATAAAACTATAATTACTTTGGGATGAGTGTGAGTGGGGGAGAGAGAAGGTTGGGAGATCACTAGTTGTGTTTGCTGGTACTGAATCCTACCCTAATGCTTCCGAAATGAACCTCATTGGATAACGCAACTCTCCTCTTGCAAATAAAATACTCTGAAGTTTAATTAAGGGAAACAACAACAGCAACACTGACCTCTCAGATTGTTTCACTCACCTCATAGGCCAGGGATTCCTAATTAATGAAACAATCTCTTTCTGAAACTTACTCTTGGCTTGATCATGTACACCACAGAACAGAAAGTTGCCTCCTTTTGAGCACAGTACCTTTAAATTCTCCTTTTTTCCTTATATCTGTTTGAGAATATTCCATAGTCATTCACTTTAAAATTGTTTTTGCCTTAAAAATAGGTCTCACTAACCTTTGGAAATATCCACCAACCACGATAACTAAGAATGGACCTCTCAATTTTTAATAAGCAGTTTTAATTATTTTAGAATTTGGGGTAGGTTAACACATTATTTAACTTTTCATTATGTTTTTGCTAATCTTTTAGGAGCCTTTTTGCAACCCACCGTCTCCCTACCCTCGTTGGGTCTTTTTTTTTTTTTTTTTCTTCAGTCAGGGTTTTGCTCTGTCACCCAGTGGGGAAAGTGGCATGATGATAGCTCACTGCAGCCTCAAATTCCTGGACTCAAGCTATTTTCCCGCCTTACTTTCCTGAGCAGCTGGGACTATAGGCGCATGCCATCATGCATGGCTAATTTCTAAAAAATATATATTTTTGTAGAGACATCTCTCTATGTTGCATTTCTGGTCTTGAACTCCTAGGCTCAAGCAATCCTCCCACCTCAGCCTCCCAGAGTGCTGGGGATTGCAGGCTGTTTAATAGAAGTTATCAACATATGGAGTCATTTATGTCTATTGAAATATGAACAGCCAATTCCCTTCACTTGTCCCATTTCTAATTCAGACACTAATTCTGTTTCAGTTTAACTCGGATCAATGGACTTATCTTTGCTTCTGTTCAGTTATCTGTTTCAACAACAAGATTCTTTATCTATATGGCTTAGTGGGTGAAAGGACACGCTAACCTTACCTACTGCTCCTTTTATGTCAGAAAATCCATTTTCTAATCACTTTTTCTTGGACCCAAGTGAGTCTGTTTTTTCCCCTACATTTTGTAATTTGTCACATTTACATTTTAGGTGGGTTGTTCTAATCGACTTTTCTTATAAAAGGGTTGTGGTTCTAGATCAATCACCATCAACCATGCTACCAAGCAATGGTGAAGTACCCTTTTTAAAATATTTTATTTAGAAGAATTTCTTATTTCAGATACAACAGATGATACAAGTTGAATCTAGTAGGGTTTAGTAAGAAACAATAAACATATTAAACAAAGCCTTATGTATTTTTTAAGGTGAAAAAAATCCCCCAAGATAGAGTCTGTGCTTAGAAACTACCCCTGTTAAATACTTAATATATAACATTTGTAATGTTCAAATACCGAAAGAAAAAAATTTACTTGTTCAGAGTCTATTCTTGAGTCAAACTACCTTCTCAGCTCTACTGACCCCAAACAAGGTAAACAATCTGATTTAAGTTACAACTAACTTAAAAATTATACATCTAACTCTTTTGTAAATAACTTTAGGGCTGATGCTCAAAATAATTGGAACTAGCTATGAAAAGAAAGCTAGAAATGAGAATGAGGAAAATTGGTAGTAAGTGTCTATAGAGAAGTGTGGACCATCTGCAATTCCTATATTTAAACAGGGAGAAGAGGGAGATGGGGACTCACTCTCTCCCTCACAACCACATGACTAAACTGGCCCAGCCAATATCTCATCAGGTGTCTCCACCACTTTACAAAGCCACTGGGAATTTATCAAGGGATAAATACAAAACTGGTGTAGGGAGAGGGGAATGGGAAGTTACTTCCAAAGACTCTGACCCTGAGTTCTTGGCGTTTATTCTTTTTTTTGAGACAGTCTCACTCTGTCGCCCAGGCTAGAGTGCAGTGGCGTGATATCAACTCACTGCAACCTCTACCCCTGGGTTCCAGTGATTCTCCAGCCTCAGCCTCCTGATTAGCTGGGATTACAGACACCCGCCATGACACCCTGCTAATTTTTGTAATTTTAGTAGAGACAGGGTTTCAACATATTGGTCAGGCTGGTCTCGAACTCCTGACCTCAGGTGATCCACCCACCTTGGTCTCTCAAAGTGCTGGGATTACAGGTGTGAGCCACCGTGCCCGGCCCTTGGCCTTTATTCCTTATTTTCCCTGATATTAATCCCTAATGAAATGCATTTAGTACACATTCATCTTTTTAAAATGTGCAGTTTTTGTCACAGAAGTAGTGTAAAGGACACCAGAATGGTTGGAAGACGATTTTTGTGGTCTTCTACAAGTCCTGTTTTGGTGACTCTGAGCAAGTCTTAACCTTGCCTACATTTCCTCACATTTAGGGCAAGCGTACTCTTCAGGCTCAACTGCAATATCTGTGGGAGTGCTTTGTGTTTTGTAACATGCATCTTACTAGTGCTTTTGTTGTTGTTTGCATTGTCATGCGGTTCCCCACCTCCCCCGTAACACTGTAAAGAAATGCTGAGACTAAGTGGTAGGGAGTGGCAGCCATCTGGTGAGGCTGGAAAGTTAATATCTTTATTTGTGTAATAAACCTCCCTTTAGAATTCTGTTACTGTCAGATTTCTCCTGGAATTCTAATAGTATTTTCGCTATGTGTTTTGACCTTTTGCTATTGGGAAGACACAAGTTTATGAATGACAAATGAGTAGGGGAATTTAGGCTACACAGTTAAGTAGGAAGAATGAAGTCTTTGCTAGAGTTAGAATCCAGTTTGACCTTGAACAAGTTACTCAATGACTAAGCTCCATTTGCAAAATCGTTTTGTTAAAGGGATTAGAGGTAACATATCTACATATGTACATATGTACAGTGGTATGGAGAATGGACTGGATGAATGCGTGCTGTTACCAATGTGATAATTACTATTCTTTTTAAAAATAGAGTATTTTATGCATACACAATACTTACTCAATTCAATTTGCCTTAGTGCACAGTGATGGAATTTTAGAACTGGAATTGACTTCAGAAATAATCTGGTAAACGAAATCTTTTCGAGGCTCTTCATTTTATGGTTGAGGAAACTAACATCCTGAGAGCTAAAAGTCATCGTTTTCCTTTAAAATATATAAATAATCCCAGATGTTGGATCAGAACTCCAAAGTCATAATCAGGGCTTTTCCTATTTCTATAGTATTTCTAATACTATAACATGCTATTGCTCAGTCTTTTATTCTCTAATTCCATCCTGGTTTCTAGACCCAAACAAATATACCTAATTGTATTCTAACCCACAAGTACCTCATCAATGAGAAGTCTGACCTATGGTTTATGATTTCCGCAGACTTAAATCAACTCTGGGCTTCTATCCTTGTACTAGTTTTATTTTATGTTTTTTGTTTGTCTTTAGAGAAATGATCATGTTCTGTCATCCAGGCTGGAGTGCAGGGACATAATCACAGCTCACTGCAGCCTCAAACTCCTGGGCTCCATTGATCTTCCTGCTTCAACCTGCTGAGTAGCTAGGACTACAGGCACGCACCATCAGGCCCAACTACATTTTTAAATTTTTTTCTAGAGACGATGTCTCGCCATGTTTCCCAAGCTGGTCTTGAACCCTGGCCTCAAGCAATCCTCCCACCTCAGCTTCCCTAAGTACCAGGATTACAGGCATAAGCCACTGAGCCCAGCCCCACCCTTACATGTTTTCTCTTGGCATCCTGATCCCTGGACACAACCCCATTGAGATACCCTTCCATTTAATACTTTTCTTAGTCATTTACCAGATGTGTTTACAGTAATAGATTCCCATATATTTGTGGCAGAGTACAGCACTCATATAAATTTTGATGAACACAGACATGCTGTCCCATACTTGTAGGTAAAACAATCATGTGAAATTAAAATAAATATTTTGTTTAGATAGATCTTGACTATCATACACTTATTCTAACAATATTGCCCATTCCTCAAAACATTCTGGGAACTCCTTGAAATAAAAATGACAATGGTAAGAAGAGTTTTTCTGGGAGTTGGGAAACTGATTCCATTAGAAGGCAGATGGTGATAGTCTCACAGCACACTCTCTCCCATGCGGTCTCTATTCTATAGGCATGCAGATATTTCCAAAAGCAACCCTTCCCTCCAGGTTCCTGAAGACCCTACCTCTGGTTCTGCCTTGGACTGCTCTCAGTGATATTCCTTTTTTTTTTTTTGGACGGAGTCTCACTCTGCCGCCAGGCTGGAGGGCAGTGGCACCATCTTGGCTCACTGCAACCTCCGCCTCCCAGGTTCAAGTGATTCTCCTGCCTCAGCCTCCCAAGTAGCTGGGACTACAGGCACGTGCCACCACGCCTAGCTAATTTTTGTGTGTTTTTTTTTTGTTTTTTTTGGTTTTTTTTTAGTAGAGGTGGGGTTTCACCATGTTGGCCGGGATGGTCTTGAACTATTAACCTTGTGATCTGCCCACCTCGGCCTCCCAAAGTGCTGGGATTACAGGTGTGAGCCACTGTGCCCGGCCGATATTCCTGTTTTTATGGTTGCAATTGTATGCTATGGCACCGGTACTATGTGGGAAGAATGATGCTAGATACTCTACTGGTATGGCCTCATTTGTCGATTTGAGGATTATTGGTTTATTTATGCAAAGCACATAGGATCATAGGATTGCTCTCTAGGAGAATGGAGTAATTAATACCATGAAGATTCATAGACAGTGCTTGCTCCCCTAGAAACTCATTATTTTTCAAATTTTGGCACTGATCTTTCCTGCCTACTTCCTGGCTTTTACTACCTTGTGAAAAAGCCCCAAGTGTTAGAAGCAGCTTCCCCAGCTTACTGCCATCCCTTCAAAGGTCCCTGGACACCACTGCTTGTCTCCTACCTTAGAAAGTGCCTACTTGGCCAGGCACGCTGGCTCACGCCTGTAATCCTAGAACTTTGGGAGGCTGAGGCAGGAGGATCACGAGGTCAAGAGATCGAGAGACCCATCTCCACTAAAAATACAAAAATTAGCTGGGTGTGGTGGGGCATGCCTGTAGTCTCAGCTACTTGGGAGGCTGAGGTAGGAGATTCACTTGAAGCCGGGAGGTGGAGGTTGCAGTGACCTGAGATCATGCCACTGCACTCCAGCCTGGTGACAGAGAGAGACTCTGTCTCAAAAAAAAAAAAAAAAAAAAAAGTGCCTACTCATACCCTCCTCCTATTTTTTCTGATTTCTGTGCATGTATTCTTTTTGTTTGTTTGTTTGTTTTTCAGAGACAAGGTCTTGCTCTGTCGCCTAGGCTGGAGTGCAGTGGCACAGTGGCATGACCATAGCTCACTACAGCCTCAAACTACTCCTGGGCTCAAAATGATCCTCCTGCCTCACCTACCAAGTAGCTGGGACTACAGGCAAATGCCACCATGCCTAGCCTGTGCCTGTTTTCTTAAGGCAGAAATGATCTAAAAGTGTGGCAGAGGGAAAAGAAGATGGGACTTAGAGCTTAAATAAATCTGGGTGAAAATGTTGGTTCTATCACTCACAGGTTCTGTGATGTTAGGGAAGTTAAGTTATTTGCAATAAAAATTATTAATATTGTAGAACATGTATTGATCCTATGTATCAGGCTTGAATTAGGTGCTTTAAGTGGGTTGTCTCAATTAATTCATCACTCTGATTTTCAATTTTCTGTTCTAAGAAATGAGATCAAATATGCCTATCTTGCCGAAGAGTAGTAAAAATTAGACAGGTAGCTGCCTCTGGATCCTGCAGGGTAGAGAAAGTATTACATATCTGCATGTGTGGATGTGAAGGACACACAGATACATAAGGTAAATGAGAATTTATTATAAAGGTGTATTTGACAAAAATTGGGGAAAAAAGGAAAATTGGAGAAGATATCTTTCTGTGAGATTAAAGACAAATAGGGGAAAAAAGGGACCAGTGACAAGAATTAGAGCAAGGTATGTAAAGAATTCCAGAGCTGGCTCTAAGAGATAGAGCAGCTGGTCATATATGAAAGGGATGATTCATTCTTCAGGGGCTATCCCTCGTGATCCTATTTCCTTGCACAAGCTATCAGTTAATTTATTGATTCACCTCCTTTATGTGCTCATAGGCATCAAGAATACAATGGATCACATACAATTACAGAAAAGTTTCATTTCAGGAGGTCAAACAGGAAGTTTCTTTCTGACTTATATTGAAGTACTCATGATGACAATGGAGAAAAATGAACATAATCTTTTATGGGTGGGGACCATGTGATCTCTTTTCTTTCAAGCTCCAGAGGGTTTATAAGACATTTCCATGTTCAATTTGATTCCGGAAATTATATGTTGGGTAGAACAGACTTTTTTTGGCAACTCATGAGAATTGCCAATGATCCCAGCATTTGCTACTCTTGATAGTAATTCCCTTCATTTCCTCCATTTTTATACATGACCTGCAGTAAATATTGACAGTTACTTTGCTGGAAAGAATAACACAGAGACAGCTTTTCTTAAGCTCCAAACTGAATTTCGTGGTTAATTGATTGGCCAGCTGGCCCTGCCGTCTCTTGACCTCTACAAGAGCCAGCAAGATTGATGGTTTCAGCAGCCTTTCATGGTGCACTAAAGCATTCAGATCTATCTTTTGTTATTTGGGAAACACTAAGTTCTTATGTAGCACATTATTTACATGGACTCAAGGGCTGACGAGCTGGGAGGCAGCAAATGCCCAAATGGAAGACAATGTATGTAGATCAAAGAAGCCGACGAGACAGAGAGTTCATAAAATGTGAATACAATTCCAGGGGAGAATTGATGATTATGGAAGCAGAAAGCCAATTGAGTTAAATATTCATTCCAGCAACAAGTCTGATCATCTCACTGGGACCCGTGCCTTTCCAAAGTTTCCTCAGCTTTTCAAGGTCTACACAAGGAAAGAACAAAGCCATCAAGGATGCTCTCATCCTGGAAAGCCGGCTGCAAGATGGCATGAACCAGAGGTCAGCGGCCACCACTGAGAGTTCATCGTATTCGCCTCTGTAAAGAATACGCCTCAAGCAGTGGTTCTGCAGGAGCGGTTCAGCATCATCAATACCAATGAGCCCTAATGAATGTGACAATTCAGAATGATTGGGCCTTTTCCTCCAAAACGTTTTTCTCCTCAAAAGTAAAACAGGCTTGAAACTCATGTCTTATATATGCTGTTTAGATTTTCATATATTAATGTCACGAATCAGATGATAGGAAGGTATATTAACAAGTGAGACATTGGGATATGGCCCCTTGTTCAAGAGCATCAAAGCATTAAATATGTTGTTTTAAAAATACCTTTGGCATAGTTTTACCACCTATTTCTCAATTGCCATCAAAATTTTAACTTTTAATGACTTTTGGAAGTAGGTTAGATGGGGTGGTGGGAGAGGAATAGAGGATACAGAAAGATAAAAACTAAATCCAAAAATAGTATTGAATGAGAATTATTAATAAGAATTATTAATTGAGTGTCTTCTCATAAAAATAGTAATATCTGTTCTTTGGTCTCTCACAATACATAGTTTAACTCCATATATAATTTAATGAATGCAATGTGTCACTTTGGCTATAGGTTTGCATCTTGGAAAAGATGTTAGTAGAAACAAGTCAGTTTCCCTCTGTTCCTTTTTGCTTAGCTTTCTGGGCTATCTTCACCAATGCCACAGTCCATCTGTAACAGAATGCATTGGAGATTTGAAAAATCACGACAGATAATAAATCTCTATATACTTCTCATCCTCTGGAACAATTGAGACATTGAAATTGCCTGATCTTTTTGAGTGAGTGTTGCCACTTTGACCCAGGCAAATGAGAAATAAAACAACAATACCAACCAGCAGTTTCAAGTATCCTTCTGCTGCATAATAACTCAGCAGTAGGCTTTGCTAATGGTGTTTATGAGCTGCCAGGCTAGAATTGGCCCTTAAGCAGGGAGGCATTTGCCCAGTGGGCTTCTTCCATGTGGGGGGGCCTTTTTGCAGCCTGGGGGCCCTTTAGTGATTCTCAGCCGGAGCGGTCTCTTCAGGCCAAAGACTTTTGCAATGAGCTAACTGTGTTCAATTATTGCTTTCAGATCCACCCTACATTCAAATGTTTTGGGACACCAATGTAATACCATAAAAATGACTGTGTAGGACACGCCTATGCTAATGTCATGACTGGTTTGTTTTACGTGTTATTTATTTATTTGATACTGTTAATAAAAAGCAAACAAGCCAAAAAGAAATACTCCCCAACGTTTAATAGAGATCATTGTATCCTAAAATCATATAGCACATTAGAGTGCAATGAAGCTCAATGTAACAAGCATCAACAATCAACTACGAAATGAGTATGGAAATAGAGTATATCCAAGGAAGACAGAAGTGTAGACCACATGATGACAGTGGGATAAAGACAAAGGAGAAGGTAATCGAGAGCCAAGGGTTAAACCATTCAAATTGTCCTTTGGCATTAAAATGATCCAAGATGTTTCATGAGTTCAGGTTAAAAAAGGAAATCAGTAAACCCCAATATACTTTAAGTTTCATTTGACGCCCACAAGCTGAAACTACCTCTTTGTGGTGTGTGTCTTTACATCAGCAAAGAATATAATTGAATTTGGATATTATCTCCAGTGCTACCTGTTTGGACCTGCTATTTCACCTTCCTGAAAACTGTTGCATTGAGTTCTACTGGGGAAAATTCTTAAGATAACATCTGTTTGCTAAGAAGGGGGTGTGCTTACCTGCTCTAAGGTATTGAAATACATTGTAAATCTATACCTAATTCATATAAACATAATTTCAAGGAAAAACAAAAACATAAGAGACAGACCCTGGCGGAGTGCCAAGGAATTTGTCAGGGTCCCAGTCCCTGTACCTTATGGGAGAATTAAATTCATTAAACTGGGCCAGATGTGGTGGCTCACACTGGTAATCTCAGCACGTTGGGAGGCTGAGGCAGGTGGATCACATGAGGTCAGGAGCTTGAGACCAGCCTGGCCAACATGGTGAAACCTCATCTCTACTAAAAATAAAAAAAATTAGTCAGGCTTGGTGGTAGGTGCCTGTAATCCCAGCTAGTCAGGAGGCTGAGGCAGGAAAGTCGCTTGAACCTGGGAGGCAGAGGTTGCAGTGAGCCGAGATCGTACCACTGCACTCTAGCCTGGGCGACAGAATGAGACTCAGTCTCCAAAAAATAAATAAATAAATTCATTAAACTGAACAAATTGAGCCCAATTTATTTGTCATAGTTCAAAGAAAAGGAGAGAGTAGAGTAAAGGGGCTTAGTGCAAATGTCTGGTCAGATACTCAAAGGTTTAGAGCATCTTAACCCTTATATTTCTTTACATAATTTATTCTCATTAGTTTTTGTTTGTTTGTTGAGACAGAGCCCTGCTCTGTCATCAGTCTGGAGTACAGTGGCGCGATCTCAGCTCACTGCAATCCCTGCCTCCTGGGTTCAAGTGATTCCCCTGCCTCAGCCTCCCGAGTAGCTGGGACTACAGGCATGCATCACCATGCCCAGCTAATTTTTTCTATTTTGGTAGAGATAGGGTTTCACCAGGTTGGCCAGGATGGTCTCAATCTCCTGACCTTGTGATGTACCCGCCTTGGCCTCCCAAAGCGCTGGGATTACAGGTGTGAGCCACCACGCCCAGCCCATTCTTGTTTCTTGGTAAAGGAAAATCCAACTATATATATCTTCTTTAGGATCACTTAAAGACCCATACAGATCTGTCAAATAGACATCCAACATTTTGGTAGGCTTTGAAAGGAGGTGCAAAAGGATGAGAAGGAATTTAGGGAGATCATTATCTGAATCATTGAACAAATGCTCCTTAAGCACCTGGTGAAGAGAGGCTACTGAGAAGCAGAGCACGTGGTCCCAGCCTACGAGGTGACAAAGTAAAATGGCAGAAGCAATTTGTAATGATCTCACCTATATGTGGAATCTAAAAAAAGTCAGCCTCATGGAAACAGTAGAAAGGTGATTACCAGGTCTGGGGGCTAGGAGAGAGATAGAGAAGGGGAAATGCTGTCAAAGGATCCAAAGTTTCAGTTAGACAGAAAAAATAAACTTCAGTGATCTATTGCACAGCATGGTGACCACAGTTAAAAATAATGTATGGTACATCTCCAAATTGCTTAAAAAAAAAAAAAAGATTTCAAATGTTGTCACCACAAAAAAACAAAAACAAAAACAAAAAAAAAAAAACAAAAAAAACGAGGCAAGGTGATGGAGATGTTAATTAGCTTGATTTAACCTTCCTACAATGTATATGTGTTAGTCCGTTTTTGCGTTGCTGTAAAGAAGTACCTGAGGCTGGGTAATTTGTAAAGAAAAGTGGCTTATTTTGGCTCATGGTTCTGTAGACTATAAAGGTAGCGTGGTGCTAGCATCTGCTTTTGGTGAGGGCTCAGAAAGCTTCCAATCATGGCAGAAGGCAAAGGGGGAGCCCACATATCAGATGGTGAGAGGGAGCAAGAGTTGAGGGGGAGGTGCCACACTCTTTTAAACAACCAGATCTCATATGAACTCAGAGCAAGAACTCACTCATTATCGGGAGAACAACACCACGCTATTCACAAGGGATCTACCCCCATGACCAAAACACCTCCCACTGGGCCCCACTTCCAACACTGCGGGTTACATTTCAACATGAGATTTAAAACCATGTCAGTATACATACATTAAAATATGCATCACATTGTGCCCTATACACATATAAATTATTGTTTGTCAATTAAAGAAAGAAATAATTTTAAAATAAATAGGCCAGGCGCAGTGGCTGATGCCTATAATCCAAGCACTTTGGGAGGCCAAGGCAGGCAGATTCCTTGAGCCCAGGAGTTCAAGAGCAGCCTGGGCAACATGATGAAACCTCATCTCTAAAAAAATACAAAAATTAGCTGGGTATGTGGGGGGTGCACAGATAGTCCCAGCTACTCAAGAGGCTGAGGTGGGGGGATTGCTTGAGCCTGGCAGGCGGAGGTTGCAGTGAGATTGCACCACTGCACACCAGCCTGGGTAACCCATTGAGAACCTGTCTTAATAAATAAATAAATAAATAAATAAATAAACAAACAAACAAATAAAGGTTGTGTTAGAACAAAAAAGAAAAAGAGTGACAATGCAAGCCACATAGTTGGAGTTGACATTAACTAGCATGTGCCAACGAGTGACAAAGGAAACAAGTGCAAAGCAAGAAAAGTTAGCCATTATCATGGTCCATAGATAATACTCTCAACCCCGGCTCTTGAGTGAAGCAGTATTGTGCAGTGGTTACATTTATGGACCTAATGGTCAAACTGCATGAGTTCAAATCCCAGCTTTACAGCTAATGGTTGCATTATCTTGGGCAAGTCATTTAACATCTCTGCCTTAATTGATTCACCTCTAATATAGAGCTGATAGGAGTCTGAAATAGCTGCTATAAGGACTAAATACATTAATATATAGATAGCATTCCTAACAGTGTTTTGTGGACTTTCCGAAGGTGCTGGGCCTTCCAGTTGCCTTAAAGAATGGATTGGATTAGGGTGGAGGAGATGAAAAAAGGCATCACAGTACATCAAGTGAATGGTGCCAGTGTAAGTAGAATACAGGAATAAGGAAATGCCCAGCTTGTTGGGGGGTTAGTATGAAGACCTCTAACTGGGACTGAAAGTTCTAGCAACAGTAAAATACCCTGGCCTCCAACTACTAAGTACCCTGAATACTAAGATGAGTTTATTTTTCATTCTATAGACAATTTCCATCTCTTTCTTTCAAAACAAACAAATGATGACGCTGTATGAGTAACAGAAGATGACTGGGAACAGAACCGTGAACAGAATTAAGCACCTGCAATCAAATAAAATTCACAGAAAACTTAATTTACCACATTAGTGATATGCATAATCATTGTTGTGCTGGTAACCAGCTCTCCAGGAAAAAAAAAAAGAAAATTCCTGATTTGTTAAAATACTGTCACTATGGCCCACTGAAACTATCAAAATGAGGCATATAACAGGAAATTGGGAGGAGAGTTATACAATCAGCTCTTGCTAGAAAATGATGATCATTGACATTACCCTTATGGAACCAATCCAAATTTGGGGGTTGTTTTCTTTCTTTCTACTTTTGTGTGTGTGTGTGTGTGTGTGTGTGTGTGTGTGTGTGTGTGTGTGTTTCTGGTATCTGTAAATAACATCCATATCAGTTTCTCCATCCATTCTTTGCACATCACTGGTAATGCCTGAGATCACATCTGCCATGCTTTTCCGGGCAGATCCAGGCTGGGATCTCAGTATCCCTGCTTCCCTGAAGCTGTCCAACCTCACTCCCTTCATTGCTCTGCTGTGATTAGGAAGGAGCCATTCCAAGGACTATGGGGTGCTCTGTGGGATAAGCCCAGTCCCTCTTCCATACACGAGGAGCAGGGGACGGGTGCTGACAAGAGGAAATGCATGGAGCAGAGAGAGGGAACAGGCAGATGGACTCAAGGTCCCAAGACTCTTTCGAGTGTTGAGTCAGAAGGACTGGAGCTGTGGGGGAAGAGGGTGGGAACAGGGTAGTGGAATAACATGCAGACAGATGGGCTGAACTGAAGGTCCAGAGGCACTCCCAGCCGTCAACCAGCAGTTCTTACACCAGGATGATGTTAGGGAACAACCCCAGCTTTAAAACTTATTTACACCAAAGTGCCAAATGACTCATTTGAGACAAGGCTTTGATCTCTGGGGACAGGGCGTTAGACAGCATGAGGCTTAGGTTGCCAGGTGTCTTCCCACAGTTCCTGTCTTGTGTATGTTACACACTCAATTCATGTCAGGATGACACCACATTGGCATGATCCAAGGGAACCCATAACTGACATGAATATGTGTGTGTGTGTTGATTGGGGAGATGGGAAAGAGAACATTTCTTCCAGATTTTCTAGTTCTTATAGTTCATAATCTTGATCCTCATCTCCACTTCTCTGCCACTTCTCTGGCTAAATCCAAAGCACAGCCTGGCTAGAGAGGACTTCTCTTCCTTGGGGGTTCTAGTCTATTCTCTGAGTTGTGACAAACATTTCCATTCCCTGTAATTACCCACTTGCCTTGTCTCTGAAGAGGCATTCACAGAATAAACCAAAAGAATTGTAGTGTTAGGAAGATGTCAAATCATTTGACCTCTACTCCATCTCCGGCTTTTCCTTCTCCCCCCATGAAAGTTATGCATTTAGTTGCCTCTTGTTCATTAGTCTGGACTTAGAGCAAAGTGACTACTTCAACTTCTTGTGCTCAACATATGCCACAGTTGCTTACATGTGATAAGTCCATTTGTCACTTGATAAGCCTTTGCTAGAATTTCCTTCTCTCCATCTCCAACCTTATAATGATCTTGAAGGCAATGTCGGAGGCTAGGTAAATCTTCTTTGTGTTCCCCACTTGAGCATAGGTGAGCTGTCATGTCAATTTCCTTACACTACTGAGAAGAGGGGATGTGGGTGGGCAGGGACCCCCAGAAACAACTTTACCCCTTTCACAGTTTCCATCACTGCCTCCAATGTCCACTGACGTTAGAAAGTTTGGGCAGAAGTGGCCAGGTGCGGTGGCTCACGCCTGTAATCCCAGCACTTTGGGGGGCCGAGGCGGGCAGATCACAAGCTCAGGAGATCGAGACCATCCTGGCTAACATGGTGAAAACCCGTCTCTACTAAAAATACAAAAATTAGCCGGGCGTGGTGTCAGGCGCCTGCAGTCCCAGCTACTAGGGAGGCTGAGGCAGAAGAATGGCATGAACCCAGGAGGCAGAGCTTGCAGTGAGCCAAGATCGCACCACTGCACTCCAGCCTGGGTGACAGAGCAAGACTCCGTATCAAAAAAAAAAAAAGAAAGTTTGGGCAAAACCTAGAGTTTCAGGGAAAGTCATTTGAGGTTTGGTTTAGGCAGGAAATAGAACAAAACCAGTGTACTAAGGAGAATACAGTGGAAATAAGAGGGAAAGGAATGAAGAAACTGGTAGGCTACTAAAATGCCCAGGTACAAACTACTGAACATCCACCTTTATGCTGTCAGTGGGCAGAAAAAGAAATAGACAATGACAAGATACATTTTGAATTAGTGTGATTTAAGGACTGGCTGATGTGCAGAAAACATGAGAGAAGGGAGTCAACTTTGACAGAGATTTCAAGAGCAGATCACTGATGAAATGTGATAACATTCAGAAAATAGAGAAGTTAACATGGGCTTTGATGAAAACACAATGAGTTCAGTTTGAAGCATTTTGAAGTCAAGGTGATTTTGTGAAATACAAACGGTGCTGTCCAGCAGGCATAGAATCTATCTGGAGTCATTTGTACAACATACCTATGCCTTTTTTTTTTTTTCTTTCTCCTACTGTAGACTTAGATAGGAACTCACTTTTGTCTTTTTCTGCTAGGCCAATAAATACGTTCTCAGCTTAGAAAAGGGGCTTTTGGTTTGCCTATTTCTGTTTCTTTTTACAGAAGTTAACACATTTATTTGTGACCTATTAAAATCATGAAGTATTACCACTGGGTTTTATGTTTTAATGGAAACATTTCATGTTTAGAGAATAATGATGCTTAAAATTTATATGAATTAAAATTTTAGCCTGTAAAAAGAGCCTGGAAATATCTTCATACCATCATCTATCCTTCCACTTAAATATTAATCACAAAGAAGATCAGGCGTAGTGAAAATACACCATGCAACCTCCCATTCAGAGAATTCTTGTGCAAAGAAGGATTCCAAAGGGTTTCAGAAATACTAAACTTCTTGAAATTGAAATTGAAATTGAAATCCTTCTTGGCTTCTCTACCTGTTACTTCCTCTGCAGTGCTCAGTATAGTGTCTGCTCTCCCTCCTTTCTTTTTCTTTTTTTTTGAGACAGATTTTCACTCTTGTTGCCTAGGCTGGAGTGTAATGGCGCAATCTTGGCTCACCGCAACCTCTGCCTCTTGGGTTCAAGCGATACTCCTGCCTCAGCCTCCCAAGGAGCTGGGATTATAGTACCACGCCCAGCTAATTTTGTCTTTTCAGTAGAGATGGGGTTTCTCCATGTTGGTCAGGCTGGTCTCCAACTCCTGACCTCTGGTGATCCTCCCTCCTTGGCCTCCCAAAGTGCTGGGATTACTGGCGTGAGCCACACACCCGGTCTGCTCTCCCTCCTTTCTTCACTTTTCTGCTTCCTCTCTCATATTAATAATAAGCTTCTATCTTTCCTTAATTGTTTACATATCTGTCTGTCCTCTTTCTCCACCCCACGAACTCCTCAAAGGCAGAGTCCCTGTCTTTTTTATTTCATATCCCTAATGGTAGCTGCAAAGCAGACACTCAAGAAGGAAGGAAGGAAGTAGGTGGGAGAAAGGAAGAAGAAAGGAAAATGAAATTAACTACTAGTTTGTTTCCCCGTTTCATTGAGAACACACATATTAACCAAACAAGTAAACAATTGTCAGAATATTGCATTTTAAACTCCTGAGAGAAGTTGCTGCTTCTGTGGCATTTCTATCTAATTAAGTTTCCCCTTAAAGTTGTAATCTTTTCTTTCAAATCTCATAATACGTCTTATTTAGGTGATCATACCAATTATATCTTTCCCACTCAAACCCCTAAAGTTATCCTTGAATAAATGAGCCTTGCAAATTATATTTCCCCAATTTGCACTTATTTCTTTCTTTTTTTTTCTTTTTTTTTTGAGATGGAGTTTCACTCTTTTTGCCCAGGTTGGAGTGCAATGGAGTGATCTCAGCTCACTGCAACCTCCGCCTCCTGGGTTTAAGCAATTCTCCTGCCTCAGCCTCCCGAGTAGCTGGGATTACAGGCGCTCCCCCCCCCTCCCCATGCCTGGCTAATTTTTTATATTTTTAGTAGACAGGGTTTTGCCGTGTTGGCCAGGCTGGTCTCGAACTCCTGACCTCAAGGGATCTGCCCACTTCGGCCTCCCAAAGTGCTGGGATTACAGACGTGAGCCACCACACCCAGCCTCAGAATTTCTTACTGAATAATCCTTTTACATTTTGTTATAACTAACACAAAACAATAGTGGGAGATAGCTAACAAATTCTGGGCACCTCCTGTAGGATAAGTGTCCCTCATAGCACAAAGGGGAAAGCTGCCCTTTCAGAATCCATAAATGCAATGAAACTCTACTTACGCCACCCAGGTTGTTAGGACACAGGAATATTAATCTGGAGAAGCCTTTGATAATAGGATATAGTCAAAGTTGACATTGTGCTAGAATATTTGAATTTTTTATTTTCCAGAAATTATTTTTACTGTTTGCTACATTTACTGTTTGACCTCAAAAGAATGTAAAAGCAAGTTTTTAAATACACCATTATTTCCTCAAGAGGCTGCAGAATTGCTGGAATTTTTTTTTTTTTTTTTTTTTAATGGAGACTTGCTCTGTCACCCAGGCTGGAGTGCAGTGGCACGACCTTGGCACACTGCAACCTCCACCTCCTGGGTTCAAGCAGTTCTCTTACCTCAGCCTCCTGAGTAGCTGAGATTACAGGTGTGTGCTCCCATGCCTGGCTAATTTTTGTATTTTCAGTAGAGGTGGGGTTTCGCCATGTTGGCCAGGCTGGTCTCAAATTCCTGACCTCAAGCAATTCACTTGCCACAGCCTCCCAAAGTGCTGGGACTACATGTGTGAGCCACTGTGCCCAACCCAGAATTGCTGGAACTTAATGCCAACTCTCAATTGTCTTTACTTCTGCTAGATCTAGTTAATAGCAGGTGTCTGATACATGTTACTGAAGTGAATATGAAAAATCCAGAGTAAGCAAATAAATCATATTTTTTAATTAAAAACATATAAAGTACATTTTTGTCAAATGAACCTAATTGGCAAAGCAAAATCTCATCTTTCAAATTTCTGAGTTTCCACTATTGATAAAAAAAAATAATAATAACATGTAAAACAGTGTTGGATTTTCAAACTCAAAAGAAAGAAAAAAACCACAAAAAACAAAAAAAGCAGAAGTTGGGTGAAAACGAGTTCTGACTAAAAGCTGCAATACTGCCTCAGATGTGCCCGTGACCCCACCTATTGCTCAATTTCTACACCATGAGGGTAAAGGGAAACGAAATGCAACTTGGATTCACTTGACTTCTTAAGTCTTACAGAGAGAGAAACTGATCAGAAAAGATACATTTTTGGAGGTTGGTTTTTTTTTTAATTCTTGCTTGTAAGGCAGGGCTTGGTGACTTCTGGTATCCTCCAATAGCCTAATTTTCCTCCCAAAAGTAAGCTTTTGATTCCACTGGGGTGGGCAAGTATCTTTGTACTCTGCCATTTCAGAGATAAGAGTCAACTGATTTTAGAAATCCAAGAGCAAATGAAATGTGCAACATTTTACCCTTGGATTGCTTGAGACCGCCTCCGTATGCCTATTCCCTGGAGTGCAGACTGTCTTGTGAGCATTTGGTGCCACTGAACTCTGAAAATCAGGGCATGCAGCATCTGCTGGGGAACACAATCTGGTTTCTGTGGATCAGAAGCATTTCTCTACACGTTAGAGTCTTAAGGATTTTTAAAGAGAGCAGGTCTACTCAGGCAACTCGTTACCGTCCCTTTCAACCGGAGTCAGAACTAAGAATGCTCAGCAGATGGTTGTGGAGTGAGGTAAATTTACATGCAGCCTTCAGTCATTAGTGACAGATCTATTTTAAAGGGACGAGGTTGTGCAACAAGGGTACAAAGGCAGCTCATGGTTCTAATTGTTGGGCTCCATTAGAAGGGGTCTTTCTGGAGACTGTGGTTTCTTAGAGCACCGCAGTCTACCCCTGAATGAAAGGCATCCTGCTGGCTAATTAACTTGCAGCACTTTCTTCTCTATTGTGCCTTGATTTTTTGTTTTGTTTGGTTTTAATCTCAGACCTTGTTTCTAGTAGGACTGATGGAGTCTTCCATTATTTCACCCAAATATTTTATGAAGAACAGAGTTTCCAATCACTCACTCACTCTGATTTCATTACTTTTAGCATACTTTTCGTTCTTATAATCTGCAATAAAGAGGAAGATTATTAAGATTCAAGCTTGTTTGAGCAAGTACACTGCCAGAGCAAAATCAGAGGAATTCATGGAAGAATGGGAAGGTGCAAGTAATCTTTCTCTTAGAATTGTGATGGTAACATATGAAATAAAATGTGGGAGCAAATGAAGCCATTGAAAAGAGAGGCCATTATACTTCCGACCACTTGGGAAATACCCCCCAAAATAGCTTAAAGGTCCCAAGAAGCCGGGCACAGTGGCTCACATCTGTAATCCTAGCACTTTAAGAGGCCAAGGCAGGCAGATCACTTGAGCCCAGGAGTCAGAGACCAGCTTGGGCAACATGGCAAAACCCCATCTCTACCCAAACAAACAAACAAACAAACAAACTAGCCAGGCATGGTGGCAACTGCTTGTAGTCTAGCTACAGCTTCCATGAATTGTTCAGTGATGCTCTCTTAACTCTATGATCTATGGAACAGGCAGGCAGAAATAGAGAGACAGTGGGTGGAGGGGAGGAGCCTCAGATGGCACAGAAATCTGTAGCATCTAGATCAGAGTGACACTTCAGAGTTTCGAGTAACGACAGGCACCTGGCCCATGGCTGGGATTGTTACCAGTGGTGAATCTGTGCAGGTCTGCAGCAACCTCAATTCTTGCCTCCTTAGGATAAAAACTTCCACTGAGGGGCATAAAGCAGAAGAGACTGAAGCAAGTTTCAGAGAGGGAGTGAAAGTTTATTAAAAAGCTTTAGAGCAGGAATGAAAAGAAAGTAAAATACACTTGGAAGAGGGCCAAGCAGACATCTTGGAGGTCAAGCACAGGGATTTGACCTTCTGACTTGGGGGTGTATATGCTGGCCTATTTCCAGCACTTCGCATCCCTTTTCCCTTGATTCTTCCTTTAGGATGGGCTGCCGCATGTGTGGTGGCCAGCTAGTGCTTGGGAAGTGAGCATGCGCAGTGTGTTTACTGGCGTTGTACACATGCTCACCTGAGGCGTTCTTCGGGTGAATGCCCCCAGAAGGTCATGTACCAGTTAAACTCTGCCATTTGGCCTCTTAGTGCATATGTGTGAGCCCCCTGCCTAACTCCTGGGACCTTATCGGGAAGCTGATAATCACCAGTTTCAGATTTTTCCTATTTATAAAAAGACTGCCTTTCCCTGGAGCTGGCTGCAACCAATTATTTTAGAGAGACAGTTACCAACCACCTGTTCATCACTTGATGGTGGCCTGACATTCCTGGTTAGGGTGGGGGGCACTGTCCTGCTCTGCTCATGTCTGCCTACCTACTGTAGCAGGACCACAGGCAGACTTTTCTTAAGGAGACTCCCAGGTTTCTTCCTGGTGAAGGACCCAGAGTTTGTGAGCCCAGGACTGCAGATAATCAAAAATATTAAATGATGGAAGCTAAATATTTAAAATAATAACTCATAATGGCTCTCCAAATGTCTGTAAAAGGATTTCACTTAACAATAGCTGGCAAATATTATGTCAGTGGAAAATACAGCCAAGTTTTGGCTCATCCAAAATGTTGTCATCACCGCCACTTTAATATTTAAGAGATTAATGTTTCAAGTCTCTTCCAGAACATTGTATTTGGAGTCTGATTGAAAGACTCCTCAGTCCTCCCTCATTATTCTTTATGTGTGACTTTGGATGCTCTCAATACACTTAAATTGTATGTCCCTGTGGGGAATGGTTCTCAAAGTGTAGTATCTGGAGCAGCAGTATCAGCTTCACCTGGGAACTTGTTAAAAATATAAATTCTTGCAGCTGGATGTGGTGGCACATGCCTATAATCCCAATGGGAGACCAAGGTAGGAGGATATCTTGAGCTTAGGAGTTTGAGACTAGCCTGAGCAACATAGTGAGACCCCATCTCTATAAAAAATAAACAAAATTAGCTGGACACAGTGGTGTATGCCTGTAGTTCTAGCTACAGGGGAGTCTGAGGTAGGAGGATTGCTTGAACCCAGGAGTTCAAGGCTGCAGTGAACTGATATCGTGCCACTGCACTCCAGTCTGAGTGACAGAATGAGACTCTGTCTCAAAAAAAAAAAACTGGGGGCCACACAACAGACATACTGAATCAGAAGCCTGGGGGTGTAGCTCAGCTTGTATTTTAACAGGCCTGCATGCAATTCTGATGTGCCTTCCAGTTTTAGAATTGATGCTCTGTGCAAATGAGCAGGTACTGGGGCATAATGATATGCAGGACTATTCTTGAGCCAGGCTTTGTGATTCATGAAGTGGGTGATAGTTGATCGGCATTGTTTCAGTACTCAGTAGCTATGAAGCATTCTATTGGTATCATTGGTATTAAATATGGAGCAGAAGCATAACTCATCTCCCTCATGGCCACATGAAGAAAGATCAGTATGTTAGAGCCGAAGGACACCTAAAGCCCCAAACAACTGCCAGAGACCAAAATCATTTGTCTCAAGAAATGTTAACACCCTTTTTGTGTTCAAGTTTTATTATTTCTTTACTAAAATTGCCCATTCACCCCTTTGTTTTATTTTTCACACCTAAAAAAGTAGCCAAGTTTGAAAAAGAAAGAGTGCTTGCCACCCTTTCTGTCCTTAAAGTGAAGGCCTTGTCTATCTCGTTCTGATCTCTGCCCATCCATCACCATTCAGCACTCCTGTTGTGACTTCACCCCATCTCCAATCTTACATTTTATTTTCTTGGTACTTTTGGTCATGGCTCTGTTGATGGTTTCAGAAGAATACATAGTATATTAAGGGGTAACGTTTACAAATGTTCTTGAGGGAACTAATTTTTCCCCCTTCATCTCAAGGTGTCACTGCTTAATTATTATGGTTCCTAAATAATCTCTATGATGTGGTTAACTATCCCTACCTTGCAGAAATCCTGGAAGATGAGACAGACCTAGCATATTGTGTGAGCAACATCTCTTAGAGATGATCAATTTGATATCAACACAGTTATTGTGGCTACTATTGAAATTTCTCTTAGTTTCTTAGATTAGTACTATTGGAACTAATCGTAAATAACCGATTTACAAGAAAATGAGTCTCATTATATTATAGCACAAAGAGGATATATTCAAGGAGATACACCTTTGAATCTATTATTTTGATATGCTTATAAAAATTACTATTTTAATAAATTTCCCAGTCAATCCTATTGTGTAGAAAAAGATGCTTCACTGCTTACATATTTTAAGATGAGACTGGGAACAAGCAGATTAATTTGGTTGGGAGACTGGGAGTTTATGAGCAAAATGTTCTTCTGTGCAAACGAAATAGAAGCTTCATTTCCCTTCCCTTCAGTTAACCCTATGTTATTGGATACGTACCAGGTACTAGAGATTCTCTCCCTGGGTAGTCTGGCTTAGAATGGCTCCCCAGGCTCTAGCCATCTGCATAGCTACTAGAGGAAAAAGCTGTTTCAGTTGGCTCCAAGAATGTCTCTGGGAATTATAATGTATTCATAGAAATGAGTGTGGAGTGCCCACTTGCACAATGGAAGATCCACAATAATACACCTGGATCTGATAGCACCTTCCTGAACTTGGGCCACTTCCTCTTTGAGGTTTGTGAGGCCGAAGGGATATACACAGAGGCTGCCTTTGTTTGTGATTACCTGGGAATTAGATGGGGTATCATTCCCCCTTATATCTTTTTACTATAGCTTGTTCACTTTTGAAAAGGTGGAAAACTAGACTAAATTCTGTATTGCAAATGTCAAGTCAAATATGCTATATAACCAAGAAATATCAGTAGAGAATATCATGTATTCTACACAAAGCTACATTTTCAATATAATCCCCGTAATTATTTCACTCATCAAAGAAATGTATCCAGCTGAGACATAAAACCTTAGTCAACACATTAAGAAAAAAAGAAAAAGCCATTTTCTTCCCAGTCATGGGGACCAGATTGTGTCTATTATTCATCAGGGCCTAGCACAATGTTGAGCACATGCTCAAGGTGGCCAATAAATCCTTGTGGAATTGAGTTATATGGGAGTCAATTATTCGGTCACAGCACTGGATTAGGAGGTTGAGTTCTTGATAGATTTACTTTCAGCTGACCTGTGTGACATTTGGTATTTGGTTTTGCAACTTTGTTTTCAGTTTTTTCCATGCACCAATACTCCTAGAATTTTGCTTTTGCCTCTTTTCTTCCCTTTCATCTTTTTTTTTCCTGTAGAAAGCATACATCCATATAGAAGACCTCTCTCAATACATTCCAGATCTGAGTTGCAGTGCAGCACTTAGCTTAGCTTGTGAAACACTCCGAAGACTTGATTAATATCATCCTATGGACAGATGTCCTTAAGTAACTTAGAATGGATCCTTTATTTTTCAAGTAAATAAACTCTAAAATATGAGGATTTCCAAGGTGAAAAGAAAGAGTACGAACCCAAGAAATATTTTAAATGAATCTTGTTTTCCGTCCCTGTGTTCTGAGTAACATCTGTATTCACCCCTGCCTTTCCATTGATTGGAAACCTTTAGTATTCTTTGTACTCTCACAGTCCTAGTTTCTCAGAACTGTCTGTCCCAGTCTAGGCAGTTGTTTCATTAAACAAATGTTATTAAACAAATAATTTTGAGTGTGTGTCTGGTGGGGAGGAGAGGCTGGGGGGTTAAATTCATGTATTTTTAGCCAAGAGTATTAACAAGAATTGTTTGAAATGTTTCTGAAACCATAGTGTCATAATGAAAATAAAAATAAGGTGGAGACTGGATTGTAATTAACACAGAGCTTTTCCATCCAAGATAGAGCTTAAAGGCCTCTGTTTGTTGCGTCACTTTAAAAACAAACCCTACTGCCAGGGATTTCCAATGGCAACTTTACCGTGCTTACCCAAATGGAGGTAATTAACAACCCTTCTGTGTGTGTTAAATTAGGTATCCACAGAATTGGGAAGCTTCAGATATTTATTGTAAACCAGAGCCTCTTTTCTTGTTAATCTCCTAAGACAGCAGACTAGTGACTCGCACCCATTAGAACAAATGAACTAAGAAACTGAATGACAGGTTCTGAGGCCCCTAAGAAGAAAAAACAGAGTCTGGATTAGAGCTGCTTAACAGACCACTCACTGGGGCATGCTCCCTCCCCACGCCCATTTCCTATCCCAGAAAATAACAAACTTCAGATGACCCGCCAAAAACGACTACCTTTTATATTTGTCGTTGAATTATTTCTTCTTTGTTTAAAATTAAATAATGCAAGTCATTTTGTTGCTTTAGAAAGAAAGATTACCTCTTCCTAGACATCCAGTTGAAAAACCAACTGGTATAGAAGGGAAATGCATCTCAAACAGATACAATGACATTCTTATAATTGCCTCATTTGAAATGGCAGCCTTTCCCCATGCTAATTGTCATCCTTCAGCTAATTTGGTACATTAAAGTAGATTGTTATTAAAAACAAAATTAAATCCATTGCCAGCATCTTTATTCTCTACCAGAAGAAAAATTTTAAACAAATGCAAATACGCCAGTTTTGCTCTTAATGTTGCCTGAAGTTGCAAGGATGAACTTTGACTTGAAAGATAATGAGTTCCCCCTGTTGGAGGATTTGAGGTTTGGGTTGGATAATCCCAGATGATGTTGGAATAGACAGAATTTAAGGTTCCTTCTAACCCTGAAATTCTATGGTTATAAAATCTATCCTTTTCTTGAAAGAAGAAATATTAAAGGTGTTTTCAAGGAAATGGTAGCATAATGAAAAAGGAAACACAAAAATGATTTTTTTTTCCTTAATAAGCAATCACCTCACTGGTAATAGTTTTTCTTCTTAATTGCTTGTTTGTTTGTAACAAATGCGGTGGTGTAATCAAGTGGCTTTTACAATAATAAAACACTTCTCTCAATTAAACTGTACTGCAAGGAATTCAAAGATGAACGGAAATGTTCCTTCTTTTAAGATGCTGATTTATAAGCATCCCTTTAAAATTTACTTCTCTTTCTGATGATAAAAGTAATACACGTTTATTGTAGAACATTTGGAAACTACCAGGGACTATAAATAACCCATAGTTGCCCCACCAGAGAATATTCTTAATATTTTTGGCGTATTTCTTCCATATATCTATTCATATTCACATTCATACTAATTTGTCGTATTCTAATTTAACCCTCTCTTTAATGTTTATAATGTGATTATACTACTTTTTAACACATAAATTGTCTCCAAATAAAAGCCAAAGTGATCCATTTGTTAATTTTTTTTAATCCTACCCAGCTGAAATGGACAAAGAGGAGCCCATCTCACTCGGGGGAGGGGATCAAAAAGTTATCCTTTCTCTCGATCAATTCTGTAGCAATCAACCATGATAAGAAGCCCAAATTACCAAATTAACAAAAAGAATTTTATTTAGTGGCCATATATAAAAGCTAAATGGACAGTTGGAGACAGACAACAAAAACTAATATAAAACTAAAAATGTGAAAATTCAGCATTTAATGAAAATGAGAGCTTAGAAAAACTAGTATCCAGATTTATTCAGACTGAATTTCTGCCCTGGGCAATTAATGAATCATCCTTTAGTTCCCCTTTGTGTCTGTGCATCCAGCCTCATTGTCCTTGGTAGTAAATTATGTACACCCCCTGTTTCCAAATCTTCAAATACGGTATGCGTCATAAAGTCATAAAGTGTGTAATTTGGGTCCTGTATACAAATTCTAGCCAGGGAATGGATTGTAGTCATGCTAAATATTCTTTACAAGTTGTGTAACAAAGACAAAGAAAACTACAAAAAAATACAGAGAAACATAAAAAATTTCCCATTCCTTCTGTGATTCCGATGTATTTCCCTTTGATTCTTTGCTTCTACATTGAAATAGACTTAGTGGGTAATACTAATAATTACAGTTAACAGTGACCAGGTGATATGGTTTGACTAAGTCCCCACCCAAAATCTCATCTTGAATTGTAGCTCCCATAATTCGCACGTCATGGGAGGGATCCCGTCGGAGGTAATTGAATCATGGGGGAAGGTCTTTCCTGTACTGTTCTTGTGATAGTCAATAAGTCTCACGAGATCTGATGGTTTTATAAAGGGGAGTTCCCCAGCACATGCTGTCTTTCCTGCCACCATGTAAGACCTGACTTTGTTCCTCCTTTGCCTTCTACCATGATTGTGAGGCCTCCCCAGCCATGTGGAACTGTGAGTCCATTAAACCTCTTTCTTTATAAATTACTCAGTCTTGAGTATGTCTTTGTTGTTGTTGTTGTTTTGAGACAGAGTTTCACTCTTGTCGCCCAGGCTGAAGTGCAGTGGTGTGATCTCGGCTCACTGAAACCTCTGCCTCCCAGGTTGAAGGGATTCTCCTGCCTCAGCCTCCCAGCAGCTGGGATTACAGGTGCTCGCCACCACACCCAGCTAATTTTTATATTTTTAGTAGAGATGGGGTTTCGCCATGTTGGCCAGGCTGGTCTCGAACTCCTGACTTCAGGTGATCCACCTGCTTCAGCCTCCCAAAGTGTTGGGATTACAGGAGTGAGCCACTGTGCCCAGCCTGTTTGGTTTTGTTTTTGTTATTGTTTGTTTGTTTGGGGTATGTCTTTATTAGCAGTGTGAGAACAAACTAATACATCAGAAGTTCTGTTTTTTCATATCAGCACAGAGAGAAGTGACCTTCCCAGTCCAGTCTATCGTATTCTCAAATTACTTTCTCTAACTTGTGAAATAAGATCTTCTTGGTGAACTTTATCAGACCAGTTATTTCTGAACAGAATTACCACTCTGTGGTGGCCTGGGTAAATGTAATATATTTATAATAATTTGAAAAGATTCCTCCAGGACTTTTACAAAGACCGATGATATTAAACTGAACAAATAGTGCTAGGTAAGAAGTAAATTGTTTGATTTTTTCACAGAAGCCCTGTAGATTTTAGCAAAACCCCCAGACACAATGTCAAATTTCTCAGCAGGTTTCTTGGTTTTAGCTCTTCCCCTTAAGCAGTAGTTAACAGAATATTAGATGTTAGTAAAGTTATTTCTTTGTTATTCTACCTGGGTTGACTACCAGAGAAAATCCCTGAACATTTTACAAATTGCTCAACAGATTTTCATCTAAAACTAGAAAAGATTGGCCAGTTATGGTGGCTCACGCAGGAACATTGCTTTAGCCCAGGAGCTGAATACCAGCCTGGGCAATAGAGTGGGACCCCCATTTCTAAAAAAGTAATATCTTTTAAAAAATTAACTGGGCATGGCGGTGCGTGCCTGTAGTCTCACCTACTTGGGAAACTAAGGAGGGAGGATTGCTTACGCCCAGGATGTCAAGGTTGCGGTGAGCTATGATTGAGCCACTGCACTCCAGCCTGGAGGACAGAGTAAGACCCTGTCTCAAAATAAAATAAAATAAAATTAGAAAGGGTAGGTGTGTGTGGGAGGGAGACTGGTTAACCAGGGTGCATGGGATCATGTAGGGCTTGTCTTTCATTTGAGTTCTTCTCTGTCTTTTTAAAATGACTGATTATATATATTAGGTCCCAATGGCTTCATTATCACTATTATTTTAATTCATAGGTTAAATTTTATAAACATGAAAAATAATTGACAAGCCTAGAATCTCTTTTCTGTCTATATTAGAAATTAAATTATATTTAGTACTTAAGCAATACATGCATACATCTCATGTAATCCTTACTGTAATTAAGGATGAAATTATGTAACATAGGAAAAGCAGATGTAAGTTCTCATTCTCCTTTTACACATAAGGAAATTAATTCAGACTTTTAGTAAGTTGCCCAGAATCACGCAGCTAGTAAGATTCAGAACTAAAAATATAATACCTGTCTTCTGATTCAAATGTTTCACCTCCAAGTGCCCATATACTAATAATTTTTAACTCTTTTGTTGGGGTTAAATGAGATAAAATTGAGTCTTATTGTATAGAATTTATCAGAAATAGCAAAATTTCGCCCAGGCACGGTGGCTCACGCCTGTAATCCCAGAACTTTGGGAGGCTGAGGCAGGTGGATCATCTGAGGTCAGGAGTTCGAGACCAGCCTGGCCAACATGGTGAAACCCCGTCTCTGCTAAAAATACAAAAATTAGCTGGGCATGGTGGCAGGCACCTGTAATCCCAGCTACTTGGGAGGCTGAGGCAGGAGAATCACTTGAACCTGGGAGGCGGGGGTTGCAGTGAGCCAAGATTGTGTCATTGCACTCCAGCCTGGGCGACAGAGAGATTTTGTATCAAAAAAAAAAAAAAGGAAAATCTCTAAAATGATACCTAAAATGATAAACAATTTAAATTTAGCATAATTATCATTTTTTAACTTACAGATTGACATATTTCTGCAAGTGTTTTCAGAGGCATTGGGGCCACAGAAGTCCAAGTCAAGGCAATTTTTGGTACTAAACAGTTGACTTTTCTCTGGTCCACATCAAAGCTGCCGCTGTGCAGAGAACTAACACATGTACGTGACTAGTCTAGGGCTGGAGGAACATGCGAGGGGACTGTTGGAAAGGAAAAACTTTTGCTCTTCCTCTAGGTTCGGTAAATTAGGGACTGTAAACAATAATAATGAAAGATTAATAAGAGGCACACAATTCTATTCTATTTTATTTTATTTACTTATTTTTTTGAGACAGAGTTTCGCTCTTGTTGCCCAAGCTGGGGTGCAATGGCACCATCTCAGCTCACCACAACCTCCCCTTCCCGGGTTCAAGTGATTCTCCTGTCTCAGCCTACCAAGTAGCTGGGATTACAGACATGCGCGACCATGCCCAGCTAATTTTGTAGTTTTAGTAGAGACTGGGTTTCTCCATGTTGGTCAGCCTAGTCTCGAACTCCTGACCTCAGGTCATCCACTCACCTCGGCCTCCCAAAGTACTGGGATTACAGGTGTGAGCCACTGTGCCCGGCCCCACAATTTTATTAATATTTATATGCAAAAGCGCTTGTAGAAAATCAGTGAAAATTAAAGAAGTGGTTAGACTAGGGGGGTTATAAACCCTTCTTAACCAAGGAAAGAGGGTTTGGACATCAAGGAGTGGCGAATTGTGGAGAAGTGACTAGAAAATGTATGAGAGAAACTAATGGAAGGTATATTAGTTCATTCTCACGCTGCTATAAGGACATGCCCAAGACTGGGTAATTTATAAATGAAAAAGGTTTGACTCGCAGTTCTGCAGGGCGTGGAGGCCTCAGGAAACTTACAATCATGGCAGAAGGAGAAGCAAACACATCCTTCTTCACATGGCGGCTGCAAGGAGCAGTGCTGAGCAAAAGGGGGAAAAGCCCCTTATAAAACCATCAGATCTTGTGAGAACTCACTCACCATCGTGAGAACTCACTTACTATCATGAGAACAGCATGAGGGTAACTGCCCCCATCGTTCAATTACCTCTGACCAGGTCCCTTCCATGACACATGGGGATTATGGGGACTACAATTCAAGATGAGATTTGGGTGGGGACACAGCCAAACCATATCAGAAGGTAAGGACTATTTTAGTAAGTTTTGTTTATGCAAACTCATCTCAGTGTTGACTCCCTATCTTTATAACATGGGTCACTTTTTTCTTCCTGGTGGTGTGGGGGAGAGGGCACCTATCTCAAAGAGAAATTTTGCTCTGCTTTTAGGTGTACAAGGGAAAGACAGAGAACTGTTCCTGCATCCATTGATTATCAATTGCCTTCAGCTCAAAATAATCCTTATGCCAAAGTAGCATATTTTGGGGTGGCATATTTCAACCTCCTTCATCTCTACCCAGCTGTAACTGTCCAGGGAGTTGCATACCTCAAAAGCTGAGTTGGTGGCTATAAAGACAAGATTTGGGTTAGTTCCTGAGAGGTAAGAGACCTGCAAAGGGAAAGAACATAGATCAGAACGAGAATAAATAAGCAGAAAAGAGCAAATCTCAGCACATTCCCACTGATCTCACTAAACCAGGCTCCTAGTACTGGAAATAGGTCAGTCAACTTCAACAATTGTATCTCATTTCAGGAAGCAGCATGCAGGTGGGAGTGGGGCACCCCTCTGAAGTTTGGCCTTTATGCTATGTGAATAATCACACACTTAAAGAGAGGCATTTCTATGAAAACAAAAGAAAAACAAAGATTAATGGTTGGAGCAGACTCTAAAGCCAGTTTTTGAGTCCAGAAGGCAGTTAGTTGGCAAGATTTCTAAATGTTGGATTCAAGGCTAGGTGCGGTAGCTCACATCTATAATCCCAACATTTTGGGAGGCTGAAGTGGGAGAATTGCTCAAGGCCAGGAGTTCAAGATCAACCCGGGCAACACAGTGTGACTCCATCTCTAATAAAGTCAGCCAAATGTAGTTGTATGCACCTGTGGTACCAACTACTCAGGAGGCTGAGGTGGACGGATTGCTTGAGCCCAGGAGGTCTAGGCTGCAGTGAGCCATGATCACACCACTGCCCTCCAGCCTGGGGGACAGAGTGAGATCCTGTCTTAAAAATAAATAAATAAATAAATAAATAAATAAATGTTGGATGAAGTGTCTTTAGATGGTGGATTGAGGATAACAGGGGCAGTCTCAGTCACGTGCATTTCCCGGAGTTTGAAGGAACATATTCCGGTGAGCTTCCTGAGTGGTCCAAACTACGGTAGTGATAATTCCTTTGAAGTTAGGTTCAGTTGTCCAACTTCAGCTTCCAGGGCTCCAAGAAAGGGCAATTGTGGTTCTCAGTGATGCTAAGTCACAAGGGTGAGAGAAGACTGGAAACATTAATTACAAGATGGCAGGATTCAGTTTATAAAGGGGGGAAATATCTCAATGATAATGAATATTCACAAGGGTGGGTTATAGTTTTCCATTAAAACATAAAATTTCTTTCTACAATCACCCCCAATGTGATCAAAAACAATCAAAGTATGTCTGCTTGTGTCTGGCAACTGAGTCTAGTCTCATTAAACTTGGCCAGATTATTTACATAATAAGTGCAGCAAGAATAGTAATTTAGCATGTAGGCTTTTTTGTGTTTGCTCTTTTGGAACTTTTAATAAGGCCTCTCAGAATAGACTTTTAAAAGCTCTTGAGAGTAGTAAGCCAAGCCAAGAACTAGCCATTAGACTTTATCTGTAATACCTATAGATTGGGGTGAATTTCCCTTTTCTTGAGGACTCTAAAACATTCTGAGTTTCCCGGGCCTGCCAGAAAGTTACCTTCCTTACCCACCTGTAAGGCTAGGAACGCTATAAACCAGATACGAGTCTTACTTTTCCAAGGGAGCTTTGTAAGCGTTGGTGCCATATAGTCAACCTTAGTTCCTTAAAACTATTGGGTTATGTGTGATTCCACACACATTATTCTCAAACATGACACTGCAGTCAAAGCCTTAGTAGGACAGCCAATGTTTCCAATTGTGTTCTGTTCCAAGGAGAATAGATTCTTATGGAACTTAGGCAAATAACTATATTGCCATGAAAATTGAAGTACTCAATAAGCATTTCTGAATTTTGGAGAGATCAGGTAGGGGCAAAAGATAAATATTTCATTTTTGTTTATGAAGACATAATCTATTAAATTATTGTGAATTACAGGTAGCTTTTAGAAAGGGTTTCCTGACATCCAGAAGATAGAACATTAAATAACAAGCAAGGTTTCAATCAAAAAGGCCATAAAAATTATAATTGTTTTTTATCAGTTCGTTCAGTCCCATGTAATTAATTCTTGTTTTGCTTGATCTTAGATTAGTGGATTTATGAATCCATCATCTTCTCCATTAGTTCTGGAAATCCTTACTGGGTCCAGTGTTATAATCTTGAAGTTATTTAAGCAATGTCAGCAGAAGCCTGTACTCCAGAGTACCTGCCAAGGTTTTGTTCATGAATCTCTAATATGCTCTTTCTTTGTTGAAGATGAGGCATGCTGGCCTACTGCTGACTGCATGAGCCTTCAGAAAAGCATTAGCATAAAACAATAATTATCTGTGAATGACAATGACTTAAAATGGCCATACCTAAAGATCTGACGAGAGTTCATTATAAGTCAATTGATAAAGAAATTTGGTTGTTTCTCTGACATACAGGATTTTAAGATAATAATGTGATATGAAGACATCTCATGAACAGCAAGGTCATTGACAGATTTCTAGGAATTTTATATGATTTCTGAAAAATCAAAATCATTATATCCATACAAATATAACCCAGGAATGGTTAAATATCTTCTCTTTATTTGACAGTGCTTCCCATGCAATTTAGCATATTAAATAAGCTCATCTCTCTTTTTACGAACTGAGAGAACAAATCCTTTGAGAGTTTTCCAGGGGCCCTCTGGGAAATTCCAGAGTCAATTCAAGGTCAAGAAGACTTCATTTGGAATTTGATTTAGGGAAGTAGTGAAAAACGTGAAAAGGTTTGAACAGTTGATTAAATGGGATCACAGATCACTATAAAACAATACTTAGTTATCTATTTAACCAAAGTGACAATAAAAGATTTTCAAGATAAATATGGAAGATAACATAATCATAAAAAATTTTAACTCTTTCAATCTTAAGACAACTTGGTTTTCTGAAATAATCAAAGACATAATAAGTGCAACATAAAGCACAGAATATTTATTTTCTAGGTGTATCACTCAAGAGGTAAAGAAAACATTTCATAATCTCTTACCAAGAATAGACTACTCGGTATAGTGGCTGAGGCCTGTAATTCCAGTCCTTTAGGAGGCTAAGGTGGGAGGATTGCTTGAGGCCAGGAGTTCAAGACCAGCCTAGGCAATATAGTGAGACCCTGTCTCTCTAAGAACAAAAAATAGATTAATAAACCAAGAAAACTTGCTCATTTTAAAAGTAGTTTTGCATCAATACACTACTGTATTAGTCCATTCTTGCATTGCTGTAAAGAAATACCTGAGATTGGGTAATTTACAAAGAAAAGAGGTTGACTCACAGCTCTGCAGGCTATACAAGAAGCATAGCAGCTTCTGCTTCTTGGGAGGCATCGGGAAGCCTCCAATCATGGCAGAAGGTGAAGGTGGAGTAGGCGTCTTACATAGCAGGAGCAGGAGCAACAGAGGGTAAGGGGTCAGGTGCCACACAATTTTAAATGACCAGATCTTACGAGAACTCGGTCACTATCATGAGTACAGTACCAAGAGGGATGGTGCTAAAACATTCTTGAGAAATCTGCCCCCATGATTACAATCACCTCCCACCAGAGCCCACCTCCAACACTGGGGATTACATTTCAACATGTGATTTGGTGGGGACACACATTTAACCCATATCAACTACTAAGCTCATTCTTTAAAACCTTATAAATACACCCATTCAGTCCTAGCCAGCGTGGCCACACAATGTAAGATTCTCTCTCTCTTCTGTTCTCTCTCTCTCTCTTTTTCACTGACCTTTACAACTTTCTATATCAATTCACATTTTTGTCCTTTATTTTCGTCTTTCTTATTTAAATGACCTCTAAACTACTCTAGGATAAAAGTCACTGTCATTTTTCTTTAACAAAAACACATCTCACTCTCCTTGTACGCTTTGCCTGCAGAGTTTTGTTTCTTCATCCTATTATTACTAGTAGTTCATTTACATATATTTATTAGATTTCTTAACCCTTAGTAACATTAACTTTCAGTGAAAATGAAGAAATAAACAATCATAAACTGTCAGTTACATACATGCATTCTGTGCTACATTAGCACAGGTATAAATACATTCTCTCATAATTTCTAGAGGCATGTTTCCTAACAGTACAACTTCTCAATGTGGCAAAAGAGCAGGTTTATTAACAGATCCAAATACCTTTAGTCTCTGCCAAATTAAGAAGTCAAAAGTAGCCGGGCGCAGTGGCTCACGCCTGTGATCCCAGCACTTCGGGAGGCTGAGACGGGCGGATCATGAGGTCAGGAGATGGAGACCATCCTGGCTAACACAGTGAAACCCCATCTCTACCAAAAATACAAAAAAAAAATTAGCTGGGCATGGTGGCGGGCGCCTGTAGTCCCAGCTACTCAGGAGGCTGAGGCAGAAGAATGGCGTGAACCAGGGAGGCGGAGCTTGCAGTAAGCCGAGATGGTGCCACTGCACTCCAGCCTGGGCGACAGAGCGAGACTCTGTCTCAGAAAAAAAAAAAAAAAAAAAAAAAGGAAATAAACTTAAATAGATAAACTTTAGTAATTAGTATTTTGGTATTTTATTTTCTTTGAAATTATCTACCTATTTCATGAATATCCATCATTTAACTTAGTATAACTTTAAGATTTCAAGTCACCAAAAAGATGTCGGAAACTATTTTTAAGTCACTGTACTATAAAACAGTTATTGTTGAAATAAAGTTTGTCAGAGTAATGACTCAATCTGATTAAAATGCCATCTATAAGTTTAATAGTCTTAAACCTCAGTAGTTATAATGTTAGTTTGACTAGTAAGTCCAAGTAGAATAAAATGTATATTTCATGTTGACAACTTGAAGACGTAACTCTCTTTAATTAAAGAAATAATATTAAACTGGTAGTAGCGGTGAATCCATACGGGTATGCAGCATCCTCGCATCTTGCCTCCTTAGAAGAAAGAGTTCAGCTGACGGACATACGCAGAGTGAGAGACCGAGGCAAGTTTTAGAGCAGGAATGAAAGGAAATAAAGTGGAAGATGGCCAAGCAGGCGCCTTGAGAGATCAGGTGCACGGTTTGACCTTCTGACTTGGGGTTTTATACGCTGGCATGCTTCTGGGGTCTTGCATTCCTTCTCGCCTGATTCTTTCCTTGGGGTGGGCTGTCCACATGCTCAGTGGCTTGCCAGCACTTCAAAGGGTCCGCATGCACAGTGTGTTTACTGGACGTGTACGCATGCCCACTTGAGGTATTTTTTCCCTTAGCAAATCCAGTGTTCCTAGAGGAAGGTCATCCGCCATTTTGCCTTTTAGTGCCATGCTTGAGCCCACTTACCCAACTCCTGCGATCTTAGCCGGAAGCTGCTGATCAGCAGTTTCAGGCTCTTGCTATCTGTTGGGAGCCTGCCTTTCCCTGGTGCCAGCTGCAACCAATTATTATTTTAGAGAGACAGTTAAGGACTGCCTGTTCATCACCTGATGGTCGTCTGACATTCCTGGTTGTGGGGAAAGGGAACCCTCTCCTGCCCTGCTCGTGTCTGACTAGCTACCTGCTGTAACAAAACTAGTTTTATTTACCAAAGATTATCTTATATCAGATAAACTTGAAAACATGTTGGTTATATTTAACCATTAAATAATATATTTGGTTATATTTCTGAGTGTTTTAGCAATACTTATAAGTGTTTTTTTTAAATCCAACTTAGAATAGGACTCATTTATTAATTTGGTAATACCATCATGAAGTGAGGAAATGTCACATAGGTACAACGTACATACATATATACACACATAAACATATAAAGATTTATTTTAAAATTTAATTTATTTAAAGACAGAAACAAATAGAGATTATTTTAAGATTTTAGCCACAGGTCAGGTATAAATATAGAAACACAAAACTCACAAATTTATATGAGCTGGCATTTTTGTCTTTTTAAAAAAATCTGAATTGTATTTCTGGCAGATGGAACAAGAGGTTACCTGCTCAATGAGGGTTAAGGCTTTTTATCAATATTGTTGGTGGAGACTTAAAAATTTTTTTTCTTGACATAATAATTTAATGTAGACAGTAGCATTAGTCTCAGGTTATTGTTTTAGTCAACAGAAATTAAAGCCAGGTGACTTTTGGGCTGGAAATCAAAGTTATTAATATTTCCTTAGATGTTTACATATCAAAGAGATGGCCCTCAGGTCCTTGAGAAGACAGTTTTGGGTGGTAGAATATTTTACAGCTGAAGGAGGAAGAGAAAGGATGTAAACTTTCAAGTAGTCCCTTTAAAAGGGGGTTTTCGGGCATTTTTGTCTGTTACAGGGTTGCTGCGTACCATTGTTATTATTATCAATTGTTATTTTCTGGGACAAACAGTAAATTCTTCTGGTAGCACTAAGCTTTGTCAAGCAGGCATTTTAAAAGTGGGGTTGGGGGGATGATTTTTGATGGGTGTGAATTTTAAGTTTTTGTCTAAATCTAATTTATGCTTGTTAATTTTGTTAAGGGAGCTATCTAGTCTAACCATGATACACTTGTTTCCTTCTTTCAACTTGATCCTCCCATAGGTAGCAATACGATGTTTATTTAGGGTGAGAGCTCTCTAAATATCCTTTTAAACATAAAAGCTTTTTCAAATCCCAGTTCCATCATCTGGTCTTTGACAATTTAGGATCTCCAAAGGTATACGTGCTCCAAAATGTGACACAAAACCAGTAAGACTTTTATGACTCAAAACCAATCATCCATTTTATGGTTTAACCGGGGACCAAGAGTTGTCCCCAAAGAGGGTGCAGAAGACTCTGCCCTCATGGTGGAAAGTCATTCCCAAAAACAGCCAAAGAGGAAGCGAGCTGAGACCCTCATGGTCACAGGCAGCAAAAATGGTGTTTGTGAAAATGGTATCTCCAGCGTCACACAAAAGTGAGGCACCTGCAATCACAGACTTGTGGACCTGTGACACTTGGGAGGCAATACGGAGATGGGACTTTTTCAGCACTAATAAGACAATGAGGAAGGACAACAAGTGCCTTGTATGAGCTGAGACACTTTATTTAGACAAATTCCCCAGATTGCTGACATAGCCAGGTGGGAAATTTTGCTAGTGTTTTTTAGGGTCCTTGACTGACAGCGAGCACCTCCAGACTCAGGCCCAACCACCTGTGCTTCCCAGTGGGCAAAAACACAGACAGAGGTGAGGCGTGGTGGCTCAAACCTATAATCCCAGCACTTTGGGAGGCTGAGGCAGGAGGATCACTTGAGGCCAGGAGTTGGAGACCATACTGGGCAAGATAGCAAGACCCTGTCTCTAAAAAAAATTTAAAAATTACCTGGACATGGTGGTGCACATCTGTAGTCTCAGCTACATGGAGGCTGAGGCAGGATGATTGTTTGACCCTGGGAGTTTGAAGTTACAGTAGCTATGGTCGCAACACTGCGCTCCAGCCTGGGCAAGACCTTGTCTCTTTAAAAAAGAAAGAAAGAAAAAACAAAACAAAACAAACAGAGCATGCTGTTACTAGATCTAAGTCAAGCTCTTGGGACAGAAGGGAGGACTTCATCGAATTTCTTTTTTATTGGGGACCCACAACAACATTTGCCCAAACGGTCTGTAGTCTGCTGAGAACTTTAAAGTCACCAGTCTGTGAGGCTGGCTCAAACAACAGGCTTATACACCTGTGCCAATATTCTATTCTATGATTTTCCTCCTTATGACAAACAACACAAAAGACAGAGACAAAGAGAAAACAACAGCTGTCTCCAGGAGGAAAAGGAATAATCACAAAAGTCCTCAAGCCAAAAATCACAAAAGTCGCAATACCCAAAGAATTATTTCTTACAAATGTTTTCTCCTGCCAATCTAAATTTGGAGAGGAAAAGACAAAGAAATGCTCATACTGCACTCCCTCAACCAGGCTCTCTGCAGAAATCTTGGGGGGTATGTGGGGGGATCTTTTTGACTGGGCATGGTGGCTCACACCTGTAATCCCAGCACTTTGGGAGGCTGAGGCAGGAGGATCACTTGAGTCCAGAAGTTTGAGGCTGCAGTGAGCTGTGATTGCACCACCGCACTCTAGCCTGGGCAACAGAGTGAGACCCTGCCTCTAAAAAAAATAAGATTAAAAAAAGCAGTTTTTCAAGGGTGTACGATCTCCTACAGCATTCTATCTATTCTTTGATTAATTACCCTCAACCCATTTAGCCATTCATTTATTGAACAATGTATTTGACATCCACTTCGTTCCAAAGACTCTACTTTAGGGTTGAAAAAAACCTAGGGGTGAACCTGGCATGGTTTTTCCCTCAAAATTCTTACCCTATGGTGGGAGAGAGGGAAGATATGTTCATGATTAAGCTCTAAGTCAGAATGGTGAAAACAAAACTTTATAGAAGTACAAAGAATGGAGCATGCCTCTTACTAAATAGTTGTAAGAGCAAGCAAGAGTTACTAAAGCACTTCAGGGTAAGGGGAGGCAGAGGGTAGGGCAGGTTAGTGATAGGGTACTTGTAAAATCTCCAAAGCATGAAACATTTTCTAATGTTTTGAAGTAGTAGAATATAAAGTTTGTAGGAGACAATGTCCAAAGAAGAGACTGAAATGGTAGTTTGAAGCCAGTCTGTGAATCCATTGAATGGAACACTTCACAGTTTAGTTGCCTCTTCTTGATTACAGAGACTTACAGAGGCATTTCAACTGTAAAGTGTTTGATCTGCTTTGTTCATTTGAGGAAACAACTTTGCTGGCTGTGAAAAATGATAAACAGCATGAGGGAGAATTTGCTGGCAAAAAACAAAACAACAACAAAAAAACTAAGTTTATAATGTAACAGTCCCATTAAAGAGTAACATGAGGTGCCCTTATAAACTTTTAGTGGCAATGTATAACATTTGGAAGTAACTTGGTAGTACTTATTAATCCTTTGCAAATCTTTGCCCAAATGAGTGACAGGGTCTCACTCTGTTGCCCAGGCTGGAGTGCAGTGGCATGACCTTGGCTTACTGCAACCTCCACCTCCCAGGTTCAAGCAATTCTCATGCCTCAGCCTCCCAAGTAGCTGGGATTACAGGCATGTAATCACATGCCTGGCTAATTTTTGTATTTTTAGTAGAGATGGGGTTTCACCATGTTGGCCAGGCTGGTCTCAAACTCCTGACCTCAAGTGATCCACCCACCTTGGTCTCCCAAAGTGTTGGGATTACAGGCATGAGCCACCATACCCAGACTACAAAAATGTATTTATGGGGATGTTCAATGCAGTAGCAGCTCATATGTCCATTCATAGAAGATGGGTTAAACTCTGACGTAGCTAAACCAGCTAACACTTTTCAACCATTAACAAAGAATGGTAGAGTGGAATGTGGTGGCACATGCCTATAGTCCTAACTACTCAGGAAGCTGAGGTAGGAGGACTCCTTAAGCCCAGGAGTTTGAGGTCAACCTGGGCAATATACAATATAGCGAGACCCTGTAGAGATCTATAATATGTTCTGCTGTAAACATATGTCCACAATATAAGGGCCATTTTTTTTTTTTTTGAGACAGAGTTTCACACTGTCGCCCGGGCTGGAGTGTAGTGGTACGATCTCTGCTCACTGCAACCTCCACCTCCCAGGTTCAAGCAATTCTCCTGCCTCAGCCTCCCGAGTAGCTGGGATTACAGGTACCTGCCACCATACCCAGCTAGTTTTTTTTTTTTTTTTGTATTTTTAGTAGAGACAGGGTTTCACTATGTTGGCCAGGCTGGTCTTGAACGGCTGACCTCGTGATCCACCTGCCTCAGCCTCCCAAAGTTCTGGGATTACAGGCATGAGCCACCGCGCCTGGCCTAAGGGCTATTTTTTAAGTTGCAAAACAAAAACAAAGTTTTAACAATTGTCATTCTGATATGTAGAATTATTAGGAAACCTACACTGTTTATTTTTTATACTTGTATATACTTTGTGGTTTTGTTGTCGTTTTGGTTTTTTGTTTGTTTGTTTGTGTGAGACAGAGTCTCACTCCGTCACTTGGGCTAGAGTGCAGTGGTGCAATCTTGGGTCACTGCAACCTCTACCTCCCAGGTTCAAGCAATTCTCAGACCTCAGCTTCCTGAGTAGCTGGACTATAGGCACACACCACCGTGCCCGGATAATTTTTATATTCTTAGTAGAGATGGAGTCTCACCATGTTGGCAAGGCTGGTCTCGAACTCCTGACCTCAAACGATTTACCCACTTCAGCCTCCCAAAGTGCTGGGATCACAGGTATGAGCCACCGCGCCTGGCCTATACTTGTATATACTTTGAATTGTTTCTTTTTTCTTTTCCTATTTTATTTTATTTTATTTTATTTTATTTTTTATTTTATTTTATTTTTTGTGACAGGGTCTGGCTCTGTCACCCAGGCTGGAGTACAGTGGTGCAATCATGACTCACTGCAGCCTCAAGCTCCTGGGCTCAGGGGATCAGCCTCCTAGGTAGCTGGGACTACAGGCGACCACCATCACACCCAGCTAATTTTTGTATTTTTTCATAGAGATGAGGTTTCACCATGTTGCCCAGGCTGGTCTCAAATTCCCAGGCTCAAATGATCCTCCCACCTCGGCCTCCCAAAGTGCTGGGATTACAGGTGTGAGTCACCACATCCTGCCTGAATTGTTTCTATTATTCACATATAACTTTGTAATCTTAAAAAAAATACTTAAGACTTTAAAACAGAGATGATTAGAGCCTGGATTAAGCTAGTGTCGGCAGCCTGAGGAGGGAAGGTTTTGGATGCCATCGCCAAAGTAGATTGAAGAGGAATTGGAATTTGAGGGATGCAGGTGATTAAAGGAGAGGGGGAAGAGTCAAAGGTGACACTCACATTTCTAGCTTGGTAAATTGGTTGTTTGTTTATTCCATTAATAGAAATAGAGAAAAGAGACAGCAAAGGAGGGCTTCATTGAGGAGGATGACTTTGTTAGTTTCATTTTGGATTTAAGTCTGAGGGTCCTGAAAAGGCAGCTATATGTTTGGCTTGAACCTCTCCACTTTCCACCTTCTCAGTAATTCATTAATATTTTGGATGTCCTAGCCTGTTGATGTGTGTGTACTGGAGGTGGTGGTGGTGGGAGCTAATATGTTTAGAAGTTAACATTTCATCTGTCTTTATCCTTTTACTCTCCTTTCACTCAGACCCTACAATTATTGCTACAGGGAAGAAATGTGGCCTTGCCTGTGAAAATCTAGTTTTTGGAATTTTTTTTGCTTGTTTTCCCCCTAAAATTTAGCTCCAAAAGAGAGAAGATTCTTAACTAGTGGAAAAAATGTCTTGGTCAGAAACAGGAGAAAGAACATAGCTATCCTAGACATTAATAATAATAATAATAATAATAATAATAAAAGCAAGGGAGGGAGGGAGAAAGGGAAAGAAAGAGAGACAGAAAGAAAAAAGAAAGAAAAGACAGGAAAGGAAAGAAAGGAGGGCTAGGCCTAATGCCTCGTGTCTATAATCCCAGCACTTTGAGAGGCTGAGGCAGAAGGACTGCTTGAGCACAGGAGGTCAAGGCTGCAGTGAGCCATGTTTGTGCTGCTGCACTCTAGCATAGGTAACGTAGGGAGACCCTGTTTCAAAAAAATAAAAAATAAAAAAAGGAGGAAAGAAAGAAAATTCCAGTAGAATAAAGAAAGAAGGAAAAAGAACAATATTTACAAGTACCTGCAGAGAGAAGGTGAGAAGATGAAGACCTGTTTTCTACTTTTTTGGGCAGCACTGCTAAAGAAATAAAAAAGTACCCAGAAGTCGCAGGACTCTAATAAAATGGAACATCACCTCTATTCCTGCCTGGTCTTTGGAGGAGTAGAAGGTGAGGAAATGGGGAAGTGCAGGGTGAGTGATTCTGGAGAAGACATGGCTGTGCTCATGTTGGGCTGATGATGTCACTGATAACTAAAACAAAGGGCTCAGCCAGGCACCCAGAAGCCTCAGGGCCACCGCACCCTAAGGACCATGCAGGCTGAGACAGGACTCTTTTCAGTAATCCAGAAGATGGCCCCACCCTCTCTAGTCCAGGCCATACCCTGGGCCATACCCTTAGCAGTGCTACCCAAAAAAGTAAAAAACAGGCCTTCGTCTTCTCAACTTCTCTCTCCAGGTTCTTATAAACATTGTTCTTTTTCCTTTTTTCTGTATTCTATTGGAATCTTCTTTTCTTTCTTTCCTTTTTTTTTTTTTTTTTTTTTTTTTGGAGCAGGGTCTCCCTATTTTTTTCCAGGCCATACCCTGAAAAAAATCTCTGGGGAGAGGATTCCAAAAAGACAAAGGCTAATTTTCTCACCATGCTTACAGATTAGGGGCTTTGAGAAAATGAGGGTATGTTTTTAAAGTATTTTAGTAGTGGACTGATTTATTTTACCTCCTGGACCAGATGAAATGGAAACTGTTTCAATTCACGGAGCAACCAGACATACATGTTCAAACAATTATGAAAAACATACAACAGATATTTATCAACAAATACATCAGTAAACAAACTTACATGACCCTGCTTGGCCATCACTGTTTCTTTTCAACACACACACACAAATTTACAAATATATATATATGTGTGTGTGTGTCTGTCTATATATATATATATAAAATAAATAGGTAATAAATAGGTAAGAGATGCTTATAGCCATGAATCCCCACAGAAAACCCCGTCTGTCTTTAGTTTCATGAAAGCATTGCACTTTTTCTCATTATTTTGCAGACCATCACAGACACTTCTGATCAGTGTTCCACTTAAGCTTAGCCCCAAATACACAAAGGAATTTTATACTGAAAGTTAAAGAAGCGACCGTAATTAGATTATCTCATGCCTCCTAGATTGGCTGGCTTTGAGCACTTTTTCAAAGTGTGTACCAACTAGGGTTTGTCCACCAAGTTGCAATGGCTTGTATTTGAGTCAGCCACACATGCTCATGGATAAAAACAATAAGAACTCTTTATTAATATAAATATACTCTGTGAAGGCAAAGATGTGCTTTAAAGGAAATTTCTGAGCATGTGAGAAGTAGATGAGTTACATGAGGTTAGGAGCATGCAGCTGTGACCCTAAATGGGGAGAATACAGCCCCAGGGAGCTGTGATGCACGGCCACTGGGAAGCTAATGAAATGGGCAGAGCCAGGACCAGTGGGGTAGAATTAAGGCAGAAGCTTCCCTCTTGTGCTGGACATTGTGCTGGTCTCTTTCCTGCCCAGCACATGCCAGGTAGGAGGCTATAATGTGATCATGGGCATTCCATGCCACAGGAATGGATTGGCCTGAGCTGGCCTTCTTCATAATCCAGGAATAAGGAGAAGAAAGAGGTAGGACAGAAGATGGTCCTTTATGGGGGATGAGGGGGATGGAGGGGGGAAGCTTCTAGAGGAATTGGAATTTTCACAGAAAGACATTTCTGCTTAGATACTAAACAGACGTACATATTTGGACAATATACATGTAGAATAAAAATTATTTGAATTACTTCAACAATTATGCCTACTTTTCAAAAGGCTTTGACATCAGCTATATAATTTAGCCATTTGGCAATATTAATCATAACTTACTAAACTAAATTTGACATTGGGATAACAGAATGGTAAAATGCAAACTGAAATCATAGCTTTATGATCACATGAATTTCCTTCAACAGCTGTTCACTGTTATTACTACTTATACCTTTGTTAGCATTCCAAGAGGATCTGATAATCATAGCTAGCATTGATTGAGCAATTATTATATACCAGACATTCTTCTAAGTGCCATTATCTCATTTACCCTACATAACAACCTTATATGGTAAGTATCTTTTCCTAGTGCCTTTTATTGATGACATGAATGAGGCACAGAAAAAATAGGTAACTTGTTCAAGTCCACACAGCTAGTTAGTGGAAGAGCAGGAATTGAATCCAGGCAGGGTGGTTTCAATACTTCAGTCTTAGACATAATACCATATTGCCTTCCTGGTACAATGGATGCTTTACATAGGAGGTGTTATAGGGAGAAATTCCCATATTTTCCTTTTTATACTTGTATATTGTTTGAATTTGTTTATAATAAGGATACATCTCTTTTGTAACTTGAAAACCACAAAGAAGAAATAGAACAATAACTCTATTCCTTTAAAAATAGCATTGCAGTAGCTATTTCAGGTAGTGAGATATCAAACTCGTTTTAACTTTTTTGTTTATTTGTTTTAGTTTTAAGAATATCCAAACAAAGACGGATACATGTGAAAACTTGGGACAGTAAAATTGTGACCTTTCTATAAAGACAAAGAGGTAGGAATCAAGCCAAAGTGAGATTAGGATAATGTCAGGTCTTAGTACTCTATTCTACATAATAGTTTATTTTAGGTAATTCTCTATATTGGTTGGCTTGCTGAAGCTGGTGTGTGTGTGTGTGTGTGTGTGTGTGTGTGTGTGTATGCATGTGTGCGTGTGTGTGTGTATAAAAAATCTTTTTAGTCGTTCTTTTTTATTTGTGCTTCTCAACATGCTTAAGCAAGTGATATCTTTCCATATAAGGGGCAAAAGAATCTGGGGCTGTGAGGCAGGCTGACAAAGAGGAAATATATCCTGTCTAAGCAAGCAAGAAAAAGGGAAAGGAGTGAAAACTCTTGCAACATTTAGCTCTTCAGAAAAAAAAAAAAGTGGTCATCATTTCTCCTATAGTAGTTGATTTGTCACTTTAAACAAAAGGCCTAGAAACATATCCATTATAGATATGCTTCCTTGGGGCTCAGCCTCTATCTGTCAAGTAGGGGTAATGGGTCAATGGAATTGATTATGTGATCTATAAACTTTGTTCCAGCTTTACCATATTGTGAATTTTGAGGTTTGGTCAATGAATATGCAAATCCAACCAGAAGTATCATTGGATACAAAAATATCCATATCATTTTTGAGAATAAAATTTCCAACAGCATTTTTATATATATCAGTGAAGATCTGTGTCACAAAACAAAACTTTATGAAATAGGAAATAATCTGGCTGATCTTTGACAGTACAAAATTTGACATTCCAAGTCAAATTTTATGTTTAGGTAGAATAGGGAAGTATTGGTTTTGCAGTTTTACCATATCAACACATATAATATTTCTGCATAGAAAAACTGACCATCTAAATGGGAAAGGGGAGAGCCAACTAGTGGGTAAAATGCTGTAACAGTATTTTAATACCCAAGGCCCAATTATGACTTGAAGATGTTGTTGTACTGATTAGCAATAGTAACTGAAAATTTTTCTAACAGGTTCATAACCTAAGTATTTTCCAGCTGTATACTGTTGGTCTCAGGGATTGGCAAAGCTGAATCAGAACACTTCTTTGCCAAGACTTGTCTGCAAATTCTTAACCTTTTTTTGTTTGCCAAGAACAAAGAAAAATTGTTGTAAACTTAGCTGCTGCTGTAACATATGAGCAGTCTTTTCCGAAAATGCAAATTAGACAAACAAGAATCATTACATCATTTGCAGAAATGCAGTTACATTTGGTTTCTGCTATTGTGTGTGTATATATATATGTATATATATTACTTTCATATCTTACTTGATACCTTTTGTAGTGCTTTGCCATTTTCAAAGCACTTGCACATGTGTCGTATTATTTGATCTTTTCTGAGATCCAAAGTTTTTAACATGCTTCATGCTTGAAAACTTTGATACTTCAATTTATATGATGCATGTAACATACAACAAATGTTTTGATTATGGTTGTATGGAAAATTCTTATTGTATCCCCAAATATAGGTTACACATTTTGGCAAAGTAAGCAGTTATTGATTTTTATTGCCACATGAACTGGATTTTCAAATATTACCAAATGCATCTGTTTTTGTTTTTGTTTTTAATACAAAAACATCATCTAATGGATAGTGATTTATGCCAGTATGTAGGAAATAAGCAAGTATTTTGGGTCAGGTGGATTACTGCTGAAGCTTTGATTAGGCTTGAATATTTGATACACTGGAAAGCTAATTGTTACCCTATAGATTACTAACAAACTCATTGCTTCAAATAAAACTGTGTTATTGATTGTTCAGATTAAAAAAATAATGTCGACTTTTGTTTTAGATTCAGGGGATACATGTGTAGGTTTGTTACACAAATATATTGCATAATGCTGAGGTTTGGGGTATGAATGGTCCCATCACCCAGGTAATGAGCACAGTACCCAATATGTAGTTTTTCAGCCTTTTCCCCCTGACCCAAGTGGTCCCCAGTGTTTACTTTTTCACATCTTTGTGTCCATGTACATCTAATGTTTAGTTCTCATTTATAATTGAGAACATGAAGTATTTGGTTTTCTGTTCCTGAGTTAATTCTCTTAGGATATTGGCCTCCAGCTCTATCCATGTTGCTGCAAACAACATGATTTTATTCTTTTTTATGACTGTGTAGTATTCCATGGTGTATACATATCACATTTTCTTTATCCAATCCACTGTTTATGGGCACATAGGTTGAGTCCATGTCTGCTACTGTGAATAGTGCTGCAATGAACACGTAAGTGTGTGTGTCTTTTTGGTAGAATGATTTATTTTCCTTTGGATATATACTTAGTAATGGAATTGCTGTGTTGAATAGTAGTTTTAAGTTCTTTGAGAAATTTCCAAACTGCTTTTCACAGTGGCTGAACTAATTTAGATTCCCCTCAACAGTGTATAAGCATTCCCTTTTCTCCACAGCCTCGCCAGCATCTATTATTTTTTGACTTCTTTTCTGACTGGTGTGAGGTGGTATCTCTTTATGGTTTTGAATTGCATTTCTTTGATGATTAGTGATGTTGAGAATTTTTTTTCATATGTTTGGTAGCTGCTTGTATGTCTTCTTTTGAGAAGAAGTGTCTGTTCATGTCCTTTGCCCAGTTTTTTTTGTTTTGTTTTGTTTTGAGACAGGTTCTCGCTCTGTTTCCCAGACCAGAGTGCAGTGGTGTGATCAGCTCACTGCAGCCTCAAACTCCTGGCTGAAGCAATCCTTTCACCTCAGCCCCCAAGTAGCTGGAACTACACATGTGTGCCACCACACCCAGCTCATTAAAAAAAAAATTGTAGAAACAAGGACACACTGTGTTGCCTGGGCTGGTCTCAAACTTCTGAGCTCAATGATCCTCCCACCTTAGCCTCCAGAAGCGTTGGGATTACAGGCATGAGCCACTATGCTCAGGCCTTTGCTCACTTTTTAATGGGGTTATTTGTTTTTTGTTTATTGATTTAAGTTCTTTATAGAATCTTGATATTAGACCTTTGCCCACTGCTTAGTTTGCAAATATTTTCTCCCATTCTGTAGGTTGTCTGTGTATTCTGTCAATTGTTTCTTTTCCTGTGCAGAAGCTCTTCAGTGTAATTAGGTCCCACTTGTCAATTTTGTTTTTGTTGCAATTGCTTTTGAGGACTTAGCCATAAATTATTTGCCAAGGCCAATGTACAGAATGGTATTTCCTGGGTTTTCTTCTAGGATTTTAAAAGACTGGGATCATGTGTTTAAATATTTAATTCATCTTAATTTTTGTATATGGTGAAAGGCAGCAGTCCAATTTTTCTTCTGCATATGGCTAGCTAATTATCCCAATACCATTTATTGAATAAGGAGTCATTTCCCCATTGCTTATTTTTGTCGACTTTGTCAAAGATCCGATGGCTGTAGGTGTGCAGCTTTATTTCTGGGTTCTTTATTCTGTTCCATTGGTCTATGTGTCTGTTTTTGTATCATTACCATGCTGTTTTTGTTACTGTAGCCTTATAGTATAGTTTGAAGTTCAGTGATATGATGCCTCTGGCTTTGTTCTTTTTGCTTAGGATTGCTTTAGTTATTCAGGCTCCCTTTTGGATCCATATGAATTTTAGAATAGTTTTTCTAATTCTGTGAAAAATGATGTTGGTAGTTTGGTAAGAATAGCATTGAGTCTATAGATTGCTTTGGGAAATACGGCCATTTTAATGATATTAATTCTTCCAATCCATGAACATGGAATGTTTTTCCATTTGCTTGTGTCATCTATTTGTTTCTTTCAGCAATGTTTTATAGTTCTCTTTGTAGGTACCTTCCATCTCCTTGCTTAGATTTATTCCTAGGAATTTTAACTTTTGTGTGGCTATTATAAATGGCATTGCATTCTTGATTTGGCTCTCAGCTTGTTGACTGTTCAGATTATTGTTTTATAAAAGCCACAAAAATGTTCCATTAGCTAAAAGTCACGCTTCTTCGTTAATAGAAGTCATAGTACGTAAGAAGGTAAGAGTGTCAAATTATTACTAGTTGTGAATGAGTAATTTATCAAGAATAGCAATTCATGGTTTTGTTTGGTCAGCAACTACTGCGCCCTAGTGACGATGAATTCTCTAGCAGATTGGAAAGATACTTAGGGAGGGAAAAAAGATGACTTTATTGAGGATCTCTGGAAATAGGAAAATATTTAAGAAATTCTATAAGTAAAAATGAGTAATTTTATGTCAGAATAAAATAAAATTTGGCTGAATTTATAGTTTTCCATCTGCCTGCTTGCACCTATTTGGGGCTTATTTTACCTTTGTGGTTACCCTGAGAAACATGGTATGGCTGGAGCCTAAGTGAGTTCTTTGTTTTCCAACCACATTGTCCCCTTTTCTTTTTATAAAATACATCAAATTCCTTGCAGGTTTGTCTGTCTGGAGTACTTATCCACCTTCTTTACTTAGTAAAGTACTACTTCTTTTTTAGGTGTCCATTTAAGTTCAAATCCTTGAAGAACTTTTATTTTGTAATAAAGGTTAGATTCATATCTCCTGTTAAACACTCTTATAGTATTCAGGATATACCTTCTAAGTGGTACATGTGGGGCGGCCAGCAGAAGAAGATTTTGTATTAGGTATCACATTTGAGAGGAAGGAGGCCCCACGGAAAAAGCTTCATCAAAAGAAGACAAAAGAGGTGTTTATATGTTTCTCGAAAGGCATGTATCTATGTGTCGGTGAAAATTGCCTTAATAAGTATTACATGTCTAATGTGTGTATACTAACATGCAGCTCTACGAAATATACAAAAAAGTTAAGCATATAGCCTATGCTTTTGAAAGCTTGAGATATATTTGGGGAAGTAACTATGAAGGGATGTCCCATGTAGCCTCATATGGAGCATAAAATAATGAAATGCTATTTATTATATGTCATGTATGGGACTGGCCTGTATGGGGTCATTTGAGTGCTAAGACAAGATTTCTTTAATTTGCAGTACTTTCCCACAATATTCATATGAGTTAATACATTATACTTAGGAAATTGCCCCTAAGATAATTAAATTGAAAATATATTACAATATTAACATGTAAACACAAATTGGTTTAAATGTTCTCTAGCAAAGATCAAATCTAGGACAGAGAAACAGGAGACAAAAACAGGAAAATGGGGCTCAGAGCAGGGGAATGCTGTGTTGTTTAAAATCCCTGGATGTCAAGTTCTAAGGAAAAGATAAAAAAAAATAGAACCACCATCAAATATAAATATTTATTTCCATATCTCACAATTTTGTCCTAGGCCATTGCTGGTGACAGACTTTCCAGTCCTTTTCAGAACTTACTCATCACATCCTTTTCATGCTTGTTATTTTGATCCTGAACATCCTTGCAATTCAAAGAGCATACAGAGGCAGAGTGAAATTAGCATAATGTCACCTATTGCTATGATGCTTGTTACCTCTACCTCCAGAACATGCCAAGGAGGCTTCCAAGAGCCCCAGAAACACAGAACAGCAAATCTTCAAAAGCCCAGTGCTCAGAGCAGATAGAGAAGAAGATTCTATTTTGAAATCCGTAAAGAATCTCATAATTCCTTGCAATATCTAGTCCCAATTGTGTGGGTGACAAACTGACCTATGGCAGAATTAGGAATGTGAATAGGAATGAGGCTTGGAGTTCCCCGTTCCTGCTGCCCTAACTCCCACTGGAATGTAATTTGTACAAAGAGTGACAACATATGAAGATGTAAAAAAGAGGACTAGAGATGTCCTCCTGAGCTGCACAAGGAAGAAAGCTTTTTATGACCATCCAACTCTGCAAAGGACCTAGTTTCCCAGTGCTTATTACCATAAGGATGCAGAAAGAAAAAAATTCACAGACATAAAATTTCATGTGAAAACCAAGAAAAAAAGGTTGCTGTATTTTTTAAAGGAATAGCATTTGATTTGGTGTAATGGCAGGATAAAGAAATGAGAAATAACCGTGGGGAAAAAAGTTGACTACAAAGATGTGAATAAGATCAGATGGCATAGTAATTTTATTCGTAATTAAAAATCTGGTTCAGTTAACAGAGAGATTTAGTTTCAGGAGCATTAACTAGTAGACTACTGGATACAATGTACATGTTTAAATAAATCATAAATAAGTTTCTCCTAACAGCTACTTTAATGTTGTAGCATTCTAACTAATGAGTAGTATGACAAAATTACGTTGTTATTATAATAGCAATGTATCAGTTTTTCTGTTGATGAAATTTCTTAGGGTTAGAATTTTTTTTTTTTTACCAGATATGAAATAGACTTACACTTAAATACTGTTGAAAGTTGCCATATAATGTGGCTATTATCTTGGAGTTAATTAAAGTTAATTTAGTTTTGAGCATTATTAAGCTCTTTAAGAAAACTGGAAGACATCAAATTCTTATAAAGGAAAGCAGGACCTATTTGTTAAAACAAAAAGAAATAGCTCTGTATTCAAGAGTAGTTTTCTCAATGGATACTTTGCCCGTAAACATTAAAACTCACTAACACTTAAAATAAATAGATTTGAATGGATGGCTCTTACCACAAGTTAAAGGTTGTTATTTCATTAAGCTAAATGTAGTACGTATAACTGATTTTTTTTTTTTTGAGGGAGGAGGCATTACCTTGGAGAAGGAAATGGCTTCAGATAACATCTATGAAAATAATAATAATAATAGATTTTACGCAAGATTTGAAACATTTTCAGAGTTGGATAGAAATTTACACAAACCAGATTTCCCCTGGGAGATCCTAAGATAAACTAACAATAATGTCACACACATATCCTGTTATTTTATTTACTAAATTCTAAATTAAATTTCTGCTCTGGTGCTATGAAGGTCACCCAGCGTACTCTTTTAGATAATACAGGAGATTCCAGGATTGAACCAAAACCAAGCTAAGCAGAATATTTTCCTTCCGAGAGATTTGAAATTTGTGATAAACACGTTTGATTTTTTGTGTGACATTATTTGGTAAAAGTAACTTTTTCAGAAGCTCCTCCATATCTCTATACCCTTCTTTGTGCCACCGTGTTTTCTTGTGTATTGGAGGCGGATAAGCAAACTGCAATTGGGATAGATTTTCACCTAAATTTCTCACATTTTCATAAGTGTTCTGTTCCTCTTATTTACTGCTTGCACTCCACATGTGTATACTGCACACACACACACACACACATACACACACATACCCTCATATTCTAAAGAATAAAAACACAGGCACTGTAATTGCATATGTGTATACTTAGGGGGTTAAAGCCTGGCTTCACCACTCAGTGCTGGTGTGAACTTGGAGAGCTTACTTAGCTCAGGTCCTTTTGTTTCCTTCTGTTTTTTGTTTTTGAGACAGGGTCTCACTCTGTTGCCCAGGCTAGAGTGCAGTGGCTCAGATTTCAGCTCACTGCAGCCTCCAAATTCCGGGCTTAAGTAATACTCCCACTTCTGCCTGTAGCTGGTACCACAGGCACGTGCCACCTTGTCCAGCTCCTTTTTTTTTTTTTTTTTTTTTTGGTAGAAACAGAGTCTTGTCATGTTGCCCAGGCTGGTCTCGAACTCCTGGGCTCAAGGGATCCACCCGCCTCGGCTTCTCAAAGAGCTGGGATTACAGGCATGAGCCACTGCATCCAGCCTAGCCCAGGTTCTTTACCTGTACAATGGGGATAAGAGTACTGATATCACAGGGTGGTTGTGAAATTAAAATGAGATATGTAGAGATATGTAAAGTTCTTACTAAAGTGCCAGCAATATAGGAAAGAACAACAAATGACATTTACTCTTTTTATGTTGTCTAAAGTCATATGAGTATATAGTGAAGTTTTCAGCATAGGCTCTGTGTGAGAATACAGTAGTCCCCCCTTCTTTACAGTTTTGCTTTTGGCAGTTTCAGTTATCTGCAATCAACTGCAGTCTGAAAATACTAGATAAAAAATCCCAGAAATAAACAATTTCTAAGTTTTAACTTGTGCACTATTCTGAGTAGAGTGAAATCTTGCCCATCCTGTTCTGTCCCTCTGGGGACATGAATCCTCTCTTTGTCCAGGGGATCTATGCTGTCTACACTCCCCACCCTTTAGTCACTTGGTAACCATCTTGATTATCAGATTAACTGTCACAATGTAGCAGTGCTTGTGTTTAAGGAACCCTTCATGTAATCATAGCCCCAAAGTACAAGAGTAGTGACATCAACATGTTATTATTATTATTGTTCTTTTTTATTATTAAGTATTGTTGCTAATCTCTTACTGTGACTAAGTTATAAACTAAACTTGATCATAGGTATGCATGTATAGGTAAAAAATAGTATATATAGGGTTTGGTACTATCCATGGTTTCTGGCATCCACTGGGGATCTTGGAACATATTCCCTGTGGATAACGGGGACCACTGTAAAGGCAAATGGATATAGAATATCCTTTAGGTTTATTTTTTTGTCTGTCTTTCCCTAAAGCAATAAATATAAAGAAAATCTAAATGGTTGGTTTTGACAACACATAGGTGTCTTATATTCTGCCTTTTTAGTGCTCAGTATTCCAATATTTCATTTTGTAGATGTGAAAATTAAGGTAATCAAGGGTGGAAATGCTTATTGGAGATCATGGAACTGGCTCGTAATGCAACAGTCATAGAGTGCTGGTTTAACCGAGTTGAATACAACACGAATGCCCCCATGAAAAGCAATGAATACAGAAGTGCTCAAAAGAGTTTACCTAAGAAAATAAATAGGAAGA